>NC_071099.1:7540480-7815480 GCF_027358695.1 Spea bombifrons
CATTTTGCTATTTCAAAACCATTTTTTTTTCCAAATCTGGTCAGTCTGCCCTATGTCTTTGAAGCCAGCCAACTTACCCCCATCAAACCATATATTTTTTTTGAAACTAGACACCCCAAGGCATTACAAATGCTGGCATCTTAACCCATCCCATGCACTAATTCTACCACCACCCACTACCTCAAACTTTGAGAGTAGTGGGTGAGTAACTTATTTTGTGCTTTTTTTTTAATCACACAAGTTGTACTTCAGGTGTGAATTCACACACACACTGGTATATGGGTTTATCGGGTTTTTTCCAACTTGGAACTTTGACATACGTTCCTCCTGCCACCATGTCCTATTTGGGACATCCTTGAAGCTGGTTAATTCAATTTAGACCATCAAACCATAGATTTGAAAACTAGACGCATCAGGGTATTTCAAATGCCTTTATTTTAACCCTTTCCGTGCACTAATTTTACCATGACCCTTTCTCAAAATTCATGGTGGTATTTTTGTGTGCGTTTCCCCCACAAGTACACACATTTTACTTCAGGTGTGAATGTACAGCTCCTGGTATATATCACTGTCAAACAACGCCACCTCAATGTGTTCAACATGTCCTGAGTACAGCGATAGCTTACACATGAGTTTATTGGGTTGTTTGGGGCTAAAAGGCTACATTTAGGTAAAAGTAACTTTTTTCCCCATTTAAGTCAGTCTCTGCCTATGCCCTATTTGGGACATCCACATACACACACACATATATTATACACACACATGATTGTAAACAGCACACTCCTATCATACCCAGATTCCAGCATGTACTGGCCAACTTAGCATGATAGGAGTGTGATTGCTGTTAATCAATATATATATATATATATATATATATATATATATATATATATATATATATATATATGTTATTGAATTTTTCTGTACAATTTTTCTGTTTAATAAAAGTGTGGTTAACACACCACAATTGGACAAAAATTAGGGATGCACCAAAGTTTCGGCATCCCTAGTCACAATACTCAAGTAGGCTGTCGCATTTAAACGATGCTCAATTGGTACTAAGGGGTTTAAAGTGTGCCAAAAAAGGCAGGATGGATCCATGCTGTCATGTCGTTTACACCGAAGTCTTACACCGACATCTGAATGTCGCAGCTGGAATTGAGACTCATTAGATCAGGCAACTTTCTTCCAGTGTCCAATTTTGGTGAGCCCGTGGTGTAGCCTCAGTTTCCTGTTCTTAGCTGACAGGAGTGACACCCGGTGTGTTCTGCTGCTGCTGTAGCCCATCTGCTTCAAGGATCGATGCGTTGTTCGTTCAGAAATAGTATTCTGCATACCTTGGTTGTAACGAGTGGTTATTTGAATTCCTGTTGCTTTTCTGTCCTCTCAAGTCTGACCATTTTCCCTCTGACATCAGCAAGGCATTCTCATACACACAACTGCCGCTCACTGGATATTTTCTTTGTAAACCCTAGAGATGGTTGTGCATGAAAATCCCGGTAGATTAGCAGTTTCTGAAATACTCAGACCAGCCCGTCTGGCACCAACCACCATGCCATGTTCAAATTCACTTAAATCCCCTTTCTTCCCCATTCTGATGCTTGGTGTGAACTTTAGCAAGTTGTTTTGACCACATCTACGTGCCTAAACGCATTGAGTTGTGGCCATGTGATTGGCTGATTAGCTATGTGTTAACTAGCAATCGAACAGGTGTACCTAATAAAGTGGCCAGTGAGTGTGTGTAAATATATAATTATATATTCTTGTCTTCCCAAATATAGGCCGCATTGCTTTAATCTTTAAATTAGGGGTGCAGACTGTAATCCGGGTTTAGATATTCAGGATGGAGAGTGGTACGTTTTTACCTCTCCTGTGCGGTCTATGGTCTCTGGAAATTGCTCGTGTTCACCTCCCGCAATTGGAGGAACGGGGTAGAGTTTTTTTTGTGCAAGTACACCAAGTAGCCAGAATTTTGCAGATGTATCTGCGGAAAAAGAAGTGATTCTGCACCTGTATTATTCTGGCTTCTTGTAGCACTTCTGCAAAACAGCGGAGCCACGATGTGCTCCATGGGGCCGCTCCTCCAATCATGCGAAAGTGTGTGCGGGGTCTCCACCGTTTTGCATAAACATTCTGGGAATCCTGGTTAATAAAGCCAATATCTGGGAGAAGCAAGATGAAGAAAGAAGACTGAAGACCAAGAAGAGGCTAGAGAAAGGGAACTGTGGAAAGGACATTGAAGCAGTTGGCGAAGAAGGTAATGAGAAAGTAAGAGAGCACAGCGGAAGTGCATCATGAATTGGAGGGACCTTAAAAAGGCTATAAAGTATAGGTTCCCTCTGTAATTCATGATGCACATGATCACGATAGCACATGAATAACAAGAGGGGATCCCTAAAGTGGCATTAAGAATGAGAGTAGCGATCACACCATATAACTTTATGGTATATTAAAAGGTCTTCAATATTTCTGTCAAAAGCAGGACTAACGGCATCATCTATACCAAAAATGTTAAATACATGTGCTCCTGTTCATTAAATAAAATACTGTCCCCCACACCCTACCACCACCACCAGCCTGAACCATTGATACAGGGTAGGATGGATCCATGTTTTCATGTTGTTTACACCAAAGTCCAGCCCAGCCCATAATATATTATTTATATATATTAATATTATTAAAGTATTACCGTATTTGCTCGATTATAAGAAGACCCTGATTATAAGACGACCCCCCAAATCTTAATATTAATTTAGGAAAAAAAGAGAAAGCCTGAATATAAGGACGACCCTATAGGAAAAAAGTTTTACCAGTAAATGTTAATTAATTTAAACTATTTTTTAATAAAAGCTATGATTGAGAAAAATATTTTGGTTTTATTTCCTTCTATTTTCCAACCTGCCCCCCATTTATGCACATCTGCCCCAGAAATGCCTTATACCCCCTATATGCCACTGTGCCCCATGATATGCCTTTTAACCCTATATGCCACTGTGCCCCATGATATGCCTTTTAACCCTATATGCCACTCTGGCACTTAGAGGGTTAAAAGGCATATTATGGGGAAGAGTGGCATACAGGGAGGTTTAAGGCATTTCAGGAGGCAGAGTGGCGTATAGAGGGTTAAAAAGGCATTTCTGGAGGCAGAGTGGCATTAAGGGGGTGAAAAAGCATTTCATAGAGCACCCTGCCTCCAGAAATGCCTTATGCCCCCCCATTTAACACCCCCCCCCTCGCCCCACTTACCAGTACTTCTGAGTCTCCTGTCATGTAGCTGGGGCAGCGTGTACTCACGCTGCAGCCGGAAGGAGGCGTGGCTAGCAGCGGGGGTTGTCTGCGTGCATCGCGCAGACATTCCCCGGCTGTCAGAGATCAGAGTTCCCCGCGCCTTTGTGGTCTGATTATAAGACGACCCCGATTATAAGACGAGGGGTATTTTTCAGAGCATTTGCTCTGAAAAAACCTCGTCTTATAACCGAGCAAATACGGTAATTACAAACACACACAGAAAATACTCATAATAACCATCACTCCTCAAAAAAAATCATCAGTTTGCCAATGAAAATATTTGATGGGTACATAACCATTACAGTTCATTAATGCTAGAATACACAGTGCAACGTTGAACTGCAAAGTTGTTGGGGAACAGATATCTAGCAAACAAAGCATCACACAAAGTTCAACTCATCCTGCAGGAGTTCATTGTGACTGACATTTTTTTTTTTTAACTATAGCTGTCCTGCTAGCTTCCACTTCATAAATAAATCCTCAAATGTATGGACATAACATGGCATGAGACTGAGCAACTGAAAACTACCATATTTGCCCGATTATAAGATGACCCCCCCCAAAATTTGAATATTAGTTTAGGAAAAAAATAAAAAGCCTGAATATAAGACTACTCTATAGGAAAAAAGTTTTACTAGTAAATATGAATTCACATATAAACTATTTTTTTCATATTTAATATAAATTAAGATTGAGAAAAATGCATTTTTTGTTTTTATCTTTTACCTGCCAACCTGCTCCCAGTTATGCACATCTGCCCCTAGAAATGCCTTATATGTCACTCTGCCTCCCTGATATTCCTTTTAACCCCCTATATGACACCCTGCCTCCCTCATATTCTTTATAACCCCTAAATGCTACTCTGCCTCCAGAAAGCTCTTTAAAGTCCCGCTCCCATATGCCACTTTTACCCGTGCTTCTTTAGACTTCTCCCCGTGCTCAGACAACCTGAGCTGCTGCTGCCAGTACTTCCGCTGGGGCTTCTATGAATGAGCACCAGGTGGTCATGTGATGCCGGTGCTCTGTCATAGACGCCCCGGCAGAAGTGGAGGTTGCAGACGGCCACCGGCTGATGGAGAAGAGGATCCAGGTTCCCTGCAGCGCTGCAGGGATCTGGATCTTTGTCTTGTAGTCAGACCTCTATTTGAGGTCCGATTAGAAGACAACCTCAAATATAAGACGATGGTTATTTTCCAGAGCATTTGCTCTGAGAAAAAACCTAGTCTTATAATCGAGCAAATACTGAATATGCAATATTAAAGTGGTATTGTGACATTGAACTATGAACAGGGAAGAAGGTGGCCTGCACAGGTTAGAAACAAAAATCCACGCTAACACATGTAAATTAGAGTTGCCCATCTGGTCTATTAAATAATATGAATATACAAATAAGAAACTAAAGCAGTTAGGTAATTTTCCCTTACATATTGGTTCCTTAACTCGGATATAATTAGACGTAAGCTGATGTATTCCTTTTCATCTATTTCCGTCACTGTACGTCGATAATCTTCCTGCAAGACAAAAAGTAAAAAAAATATGCATCAAACATCTTGTCTGATTGCTCGACGAGTAAGGTTTACATGCATTGTGACTGGAGCCTTTCTACCATTAGTGTTAAACCAGGATTTTCTCTTTTTCATTATTAATGCATCCACACATTTTTTACCCCAATGACAGACAAGGGCTTTTATGATCCCACGTTTACATGTAAGGACTAACATTTAGGATGATGTTATAACTTTAGTATAATATGAAGTATGTTTAGAAGTATATTTGCTTAAGTACAATAATACAGCATATATCCACTGGCCACTTTATTAGGGACATCTAGATAGTACTGGGTTGGACCCCCTTTTGTCTTCATTCTTCGTGGCATACTTTCTACAAGGTGCTGGAAACATCCCTCAGAGATTTTGGTCTGTATGGACATGATGGCAAGCTTCAGTTGCTGCAGATTTGTTGGCTGTACATCCATGATGCAAATCTCCCATTCCACCAAAGGTGCGCTATTGGATTGAGATCTTGTGACTGTGAAGGCCATTGGAACTCATTGCCATGTTCAAAAAAACAGTTTGAGATGAGAGCTTTGTGACATGGTGCATTATACTGCTGGAAGTAGCCATCAGAAGATGGGTCAATTGGTACTAAGGGGCCCAAAGTGTGCCAAGAATATGTCCCCCACACCCTTACACCACCACCAGCCTGAACCATTGATACAGGGTAGGGTGGATCCATGTTTTCATGTTGTTTATGCCAAAGTCCAGTCCAGCCATCTGAATGTCGCAGCTGGATTCGAGGCTCATTAGACCAGGCAACGTTCTTCCAGTATTCCATTGTCCAACTTTGGTGAGCCTGTGCGAATTGTAGCCTCCGTTTCCTGTTCTTAGCCTGTGTGGTTTACTGCTGCTGTAGCCCCTCTAATTCAAGGTTCGACGAGTTGTGTGTTCAGAAATGGTATTCTGCATACCTTGGTTGTAACAAGTGGTTACTTGAGTTACTGTTGCTTTCTGTGATCTCAAATCAGTCTGCCTATTCTCCTCTGACATCAACAAGGCATTTTCATCCTGCTCACTGGATATTTTCTCTTTTTCGGGCCATTCTCTGTAAACCCTAGAGATGGTTGTGCCTAAAAATCCCAGTAGATCAGCAGTTTCTGAAATACTCAGACCAGCCCGTCTGGCACCAACAACCATGCCATATTCACTTAAATCAGCTTTCCCCATTCTGATGCTCGGTTTGAACTTCAGCAAGATGCCTTGACCACGTCTGCATGCCAAAATGCATTGAGTTGCTGCCATGCGATTGGCTGATTAGCTATTTGTGTTAACAAGCAATTGAATAGATTTATCTAATAAAGTGGCCAGTGAGTGTATATGTATAGTTCTTTTTTCAGGTTTAATAAGGAGCAAGATGTTTTTGCAATTTAAATTTTTTTGGAGAATGCAAAATCTCTACCCAGCTCTCTATATAATGTAAAAGCACACCCTACGAATCACCAGTCAAAAACATTTAAAAATGTCAAAGTACAAAACTCCTCCCATACATATATGGCAAAATAATTAGGATGTATTACATTGTAAGGCTCATTTTTGTCACTTGGCTTAGAACATAACAGTACCTCATAAGGGGATTAGGGGAGCTCTTTACTTAGTGTACCACGCTCTGGCAAATTTAGTTTTGACATATAATTTGAAAGTATGTACTGTAATAAGTGTAAGTCATTGGCACTATATAAATAACAGATAACCAACAAGATAATGTTGAAGAAGCTCCAGGCGACTTTTTTTATGGAGACTACAACAAAGCTTTCATAGCAAGAGATGCATGGAATGAGCATCACATGTGCCAATCTGGACACTGAGAATCAGGCAAAAAAAAAGGTGGGGGATTTCAAGAACAAAGTTTTCGAAAGTGTTTGTCATTCCTAAATTACAATGTAATGTTACTAATGTTATTAAATATCAGATATGCAGAACAATTGGAATTGCAACGTAATTATTCCTACAATATTAATGGATATAGATTACGTTTAGCAATTTTATGTGGCATACCTTATTTGCATTCTATCAAATGGCCATTGTGACATTAATAAATATGATGTATTCAGCTTTAAACGAAAATTACTCGTATGAGTTTATATATTTTATAACTGGGGATATACTCTCCGATGCGCTCTGACAGCCTCCCCTGTCGGCACTTTCCACGGGGGGAGTGCCGGCACGGGAGATTGTCTAGGCGCATCGTGCAGACGTTCACCGGTAGCAGGGATGAGCGTGAACGACCTCTGCTGTCTGCACGCCTGCTTGATGTGCTTTAACAATCTCCCTTGCCGGGAATTCCCACGGGGGGGGGGGTCGCAGAGTGGCAGTATATATCGGGTGGAGGGCAGTATATATAATCGGATGGGGGGGGCAGAGTGGCAGCATATCTATTCTACATTTTTTTTAACTAAGAAAACATTTTCCTTAAAAAAGCACCTAACTTTAAGGGTGCGGCCTATATCTGAGCCAATACGGTATTTTTTTATTTTTTTTTAATGCTTTCAATGCTGTGGTTCCATTGGAGCACAGCATTGACTGATATTTAGTCCCCACAAGCTTGTGGGGGACAAATGTTAACCCCTGCAATGCCACGAATGTGTTATACACAATTGTGGAATTGAAGGGGTTAACGCTGCACTGTCGCTCTCATGGAGCGATCAGGCAGCAGGGGGTGTTGGGGCTGGCCTCCACACTCATGTGGAGACCAAAGAACCCTCTCCCCCTGTCCCTGAAGCTGCCTCTGGCAGCTGGGACGCAATTGCTGGTCTATAGACCAGCCATTGCAGGGGGGAGTCTGCTATAGGCTTCCAGGCAGACCACCAGCAGCAGAGACCCGTACAAAAAGGGGAATTAACCCCTAAAATGCGATTGAAGGGGTTAACGCTGCACTTTCGCTCTCATGGAGCGATCAGGCAGCAGGGGGGGATGTTGTGTCAGGTCCAATCAACACTCAACCCCCTTTCCTGAAGCTGTCTGTGGCAGCTGAAAACTCCGTGGGAGTGATCTCAGGCTCGGGCTCTGAGTGGCTGTGCTGTCTGCCCAGACTCCTGGGCAGACAGCAGCAGCAGCGCCCCCGCCCCCGCGATCACAGGCTGACAAACACCTAAACATAAACTAGTTTAACTTTAAAAAAAAATAAAAAAAGTTTAAGTATTCTAGCTAACTGATCACTGTGGTAGCCAATGTTACCACAGTGATCATATAGCTATGAAAAGTCACATTCCCTTTTTAAAAATGGCCGATACTAAATTTTAACCCCATGATCCCTTTGATCATGGGGTTAAATTTAGCCAATGGTAGCGGAAGGCAATTTTTGAAATCCTGATGAACTGCTTAAAATCAGCCATTTAGCCTGTGAGGTACGTGAGTAACCATCTCATCGCTGGAGCGCCTTGCATTTTTTACTGCAAAACTTTTTTGCTGTAAAAGTGATTTTTTTTCTCCCTTTACCATCATTTCTTTGAGATTGTAAGGGGAAAGAATGGTGTGTGCTTCTGTGAGTGAATGTATGGAAAGTATGGTGTGTGCATCTGCGAGTGAATGGAGATATGAAAGGCGTGCGAATGGTCAGTAATTAGGGTTGAAGCCTTGACGTGGCATTACTGCTCACGTAAGAAGTTAAATTATGGCACAAAAAGTACACCCCTTGGCGCATCAAATGAGGGGCTGCATGTGTTTCTAGTACAAACCTGGAGTGCGCAAGACAAATGAACATGTCGCTATGGTTAGAAAAAACATTTTCTAGCCAAAGCGACACATTCCATCGTTATTTGTGCAGTCAACTTTTGTCCTAGAAATACATGTAACCCCTCATTTGAAGCTCCAAGGGGTGTAGTTTCTTGAAATGTGTACTTTATGTACCCTAATTTAACTTCCCAGATGTCTAGACCACTTTAACTTCAGATATGGCAGATTGTAGAATCTTGTTAAAAAATTGTCTTAAAACATTTAAGGGTGATGCCTGCATTTAGACAGCTCTAGACAGCTGGAAAGTTAAATTATGGTACATAAAGTATATATTTTCAGAAGCTACACCCCTTGGCGCATCAAATGAGGGGCTGCATGTATTTGTAGCACAAGACTGGAGTGTGCAAAACATAAATGAACTTGTCGCTTTTAATTTAATTTTTTTTTTTTTTTTTTTTTTTTTTTTTTTTTTTTTTAGAAGTGTGATATTCACTTATTTGTTGTGCACGTCAGATTTGTGATACAAATACAACTAAGACCTCATTTGCTGAAGCTGGGGGTGTAGTTTCTAAAAATATATAGTTTTGTTGGCATATTTTAACATCCCAGGCAGCTAGAGCTGTTTAATTGATGGCAGCCATGCCTTAAATTTAAAGACGTCTTTTGTGATAGTCTAATAAATTTAACTTTTAGCTATAAAATATTAGAAAAACAGTCTACTGTTCTCAATTTCTGTTTATTTTAGACTGGTTACCTACTACAAATACTTAGCAACACGGATTTTGATATTAGAGTTTAGAAAAATAACATTACAAACTAGTTTTTATTGAGTCGGAGGTGAAAAATTACACTTTTTCACATTTTTGGCTTTATTTTGCAAACCTAATGAGACATTCACATAAAAAAATTGTATATTTGGAATCTGCTGGGTGTGCTGATAAAAACAATATATGGTTTGTATAGTTTATTCCCAAGAAATGTACTTCTAAATGCGACACTAAACACGTTTAAACGTGAGATGCATAAAAAAGCCGAAAACCAGCTTAGCACCAGGATGGGAAATGGCTTGGCAGCCAAGGGGTTAAATACCAGTTATTAATGTTGAAATAACTATATGAGAATTGGTAGAGAGAAGCATGTTCATAATTTATAACAAACGTTTTATGGAAGGAAAATGGGCAATATGAAAATATAAGAAATGTTGCATTTCAATATAATCAGTATAATTTAGGTTAAATTAACAAAAATACTTGATTAATATTTGTTAATAGAATGTTAACCAGAGATGTTGATTTTTGAAGAAAAAGTCTAAAAGCAGACTTCCAGTGAGCTCAAAATGCACATGTCCAATGCATTTTAAGAATTCTTTGCAGACATGAAAATGAGAATACAAGTTATGGTCACTTCTTTGGTTCCGAATTTGCTGTGACAAGTCCCAAGCTTTTGCATATGCCTGTGACCTGTGCTGCCATTAGCGCTATACAGAGCTGCTCAAAGCTATGAATAACGTAGGGGAAAAATTACACTACACATCCTGGACTCTATTTTGCTATGTATTAGGATATATATATATATATATATATATATATAGATAGATAGCGATAGTGGACCAAAGTATTACTATATTACTA
Source organism: Spea bombifrons (assembly GCF_027358695.1). Taxonomy (NCBI): domain Eukaryota; kingdom Metazoa; phylum Chordata; class Amphibia; order Anura; family Pelobatidae; genus Spea; species Spea bombifrons. The sequence goes on from NC_071099.1 coordinate 7,550,628, forward strand.
CCATTTTGAAATAAAAAGAATATATGATACTCACCACATGAGGATATTTTGCTATTTTAGACACCAGTTTTGCTCGAGTGATGTAGTACCTGAAGCAAAGGGAGAAAAATAGAAAAAAAAAAAGCTTTGTCCTACAATGTCTAACAATTTTTTAAACTAATATACGGTGCACCAAGTAACCCAATAAGGGACATTTTAAAAACATAACATACCTGGAAATCTGGTCAAGGTATGATGCTGCCTCACTCTCTACTGTCCGTAGCTCTGCCACAGTCTCTTCCTTAATTGTAAAATATAGGTTTGAGAACAATTACATGAAAATAAAAGACTAGATCTCATCCTTAAACATATTGAACTAAACTTATTTTTGAGATATTTCAAAAGCAATTAGATATTTGACAAAGCCTTATCAAGCCTATAGTTTTGTTATTTGTTTTTGCTAAAAACCCTTAACTTGTATCTGAATTACCATATTTGCTTGATTATAAGGCGAGCAAACGCTCTGAAAAATACCCCTCGTCTCAAATAGAGGCCCTCAAATAGAGGGACCCGGATCCTCTTCTCTGGTAACCTCCGCTGCTGCGGCACTTCCTCTGGGGGCTTCTATGACGGCGCTCCATCGCACAGACAACCTCCACTGCTGCCAGCACTTCCGTCGGCACTTCTATGACGGAGCACTGGAAGGTCACGTCACGCCGGTGCTCCTTCATAGAAGCCCGGGCGGAACTAACGAGCAGCAAAGGTCGTCTACGTGAATCAGGCAGACGTCCACCGGTACGAGGAACTAGTCTGGGGAAGCATTGGTAAGTCGGAGGGGGGGCAGTGTGGCATATGGGTGGATATAAGGCATTCCTGTAGGCAGAGTGGCATAAAGACGGTTAAAAGGTGTTTCGGGGGGGGGCAGGTTGGCAAATCTGGGGGGGTTAAAAGGCATATCATGGAGGAAGAGTGACATATAGGCAGGATGTGCATAACTGGGGGCAGGTTGGCAAATAAAAGGAAATAAAAACAAAAGTAATTTTTAGCAACCTTTTAACCCCTTCGAGACCGGGACGTCATCTCAAAAAAATGTCACCACATTGCCAGGATCGTGGTGAGCGCAGGGGCGCTGCTGCTGCTGTCTGCCCGGGTGTCTGAGCAGACAGCACAGCCACCCAGAGCCCGCCAACGGAGTGATTGTGCCGTTGATCAAAATCCGTTTTTCATAAAACGCCACGGCATTGAAGGGGTTAGCGGTGCACCGACGCTCTCATGGAGCGAACAGGCAGCTTCAGGCAAGTGTGGGGACCTGACAGCAATCCCCTGCTGCCTGATCACTCCATGAGAGCGTCAGTGCAGCGTTACATAGATCTTTTTTCAACCTTATGAACTAAGGCCATCAAGTTCAACCCTTCTACCTAACCTTCCTATTCTTGATGCAAAAGAAGGCAAAAAAACCCCTAATTAAGCTACTTTGAATTCTGTTACCAGGGGGAAAAAAAATCCTACTCGACTCCAAGAGGCAATCTGATTTCTCCTTGGATCAAGAAGTTCTAAAATATTAATGTTTTAATATAATGTTATTCTATTTATAGCCCTAAAAATAGGGCTATATTAACACAAAAATAGGGGGGTTGCGTTAACCCCTTCAATGCCGCAATTGCCTCATTTTAGGGGTTAATACCAGTTTTGTATGGGGCTCTGTTGCTGTGGTCTAACCAACAAAAAAACAGAAACAACAAGCCCCCCCCCTTGGAGTGACTCCTCCCTGCAATCTCCCGTCTACCGGAGATTGTGTCCCGGCTGCCAGGGGCAGCTTCAGGGACAGGGAGAAAGGGTTCTTCGGTCTCCACATGAGTGTGGAGACCAGCCCCCACCCCCTTCCTTGCTCAATTAACCCCTTTAATGCCGCAATTGTGTATGACCCCATCGCAGCATTGCAGGGGTTAATAGTCCCCACAAGCTTGTGGGGACTAAATATCAGTCAATGCTGTGCTTCAATGGAGCATCAGCATTGACAGAGTTAAAAAAAATAAAATAAAACAACAACAACAACAACAACAACAACTGCACTGGCCTGAAAGTCAAGGGTGCTTCCAGGTCAAATGCTGTGAGTTTAATAACTGCTGCAAAACCAATCAAAGTGGGCCGATGATCATCAGATCACTCCTGGCCGACAGGAGTAATCTGATCATTATGGCAGCCCCTGGATGACCCTGCCCTACAAATAGAGAGGGGTCATCTAGGGTAATTATGAAAAAAAACACAAATTATTAATAAAAAATAAAAAATACATAATTAACTGATCACTTGTCAGTGACATTTGATGTCACTGATTATTGATCGGTCTCCCTGTATCAATGTCAGTTGCCTAAACATGCAACTTACAAGTGATCTGATGGATTTTTTTTTTAAGTTTCAAACTTGAAATGCGCACATTCCAGTTTTGACTCCACAATGTCTGAGAAACATGACTAATCTTTGCATGTGGGGTATTGCTGTACTCAGGGGGGTTACTGAACACAAATAAAGACTTTTGTTTTTTCACACATCTACTCAGAAAAATAATCATGGTGAAGCTGCAAAGTGGATTTGAAAAATGTCTTTTTTGTTAGACTAAATTTGAAAGGTGCTGGTGTGGAATCAGCTGCATGGGACAGGCCAATATGCCCCTAACTAGATTCCCTGAGCCGTCTAGTTTTAGGAAATATATAGTTTTAGGGGGTTAAAATGAAATATGGGACGTCTACGTGTCTCAGATGAGACCTGGACCCAACAAACTGATCTGTCAAAATTCCATGTTTGAAAACTGAAATGCGCATGTTCCAATTTTGAACCCGCAGTGCCAAAGAGACATGCCCTACCCATGTATATGGGGTATTCCTATATTTCAGGGGTGTTTCTAAATACAAATCACAAGTTGTTTCAGTAATTTTATGTACCCAGGAAAAAAAATACTGAAATACGGTGTTCGGAATGAATGGGTTTGTTAAAAATGAAAAAAATTAAATTTTACTGCAATGTTTAGGACAGACTGGCACTAAAATGGTTAAATAAAATGTGTGAAAATGCCAAGTAAAACACTTTGGAATGTCATCTTTCAAAAAAAATATATACTTTTGTTGAGCGGTTTTTCCCAGGTTACCACATTTAAAAAAAATCTTGTTTAGAAACTGTGATGCGCGTCATTCATATTTAACCCTGTAAGTGCCAAAATAAGTGAAGATACTAGGCATATGAGGTGCTTCCCAAAACAGGACAAATACCCAAATACACTGAGTTTTTTTCCCCCTATTTGCACTGGTTATATTAAGTTTTTATAGGTGAAACTGAAAATCTCCTTTTTTCCCTTAATTTCCCCCACATTTTTAGATATTTTTCATACTCAGTGATGGTTTATATATATAATTATTATTGCAAAAGAAAGCCCTACTTGTGCTGAAAAAAAATAATATATGAATTGTGTGGGTGCACTAATTGAGAATAGAGAATTTACAGTTGACTAAAGACATAGCAAAAACACAAAAAGAGGGGTTAAATATGAAATATAGTTTACATGTGAATATTTTCTAGTAAATATTTTCCAATAGGGTAGTCTTATCTTTAGGCTTTCTTTTTTTCCTAAATTTTCCAAATTTCAGGGGGGTCGTCTTATAATTGAGCAAATACGGTAATTTTCAAGATGGCAATCCACAAGACTCCACCACAATAAGCTTCCGCACACTACATAAATATTTAATTTTGTTGTACAATCCTGGAAGACAAGTATTCATTACACTTTGTATGCTTGCAGAGATCAGGGATTTCTACCAGGCTAGCCAGGCAGCATGATGGCAGCATACTCATGTTTCAATTTATCTGCAGATCATTTAATCCCTTAATGACAAGACTGTCTTTTCCCATAGCACATTTTGGGACAAAGGCTCTTAACATTTTTCAGTGTTGCTGTTTAGAGGTAATTTTCTTCTCTCATTTTGTGCACCCACACACGTTATGCATTTTTTTTTTTGGTGACAATGGGGAATTATTTTTACAGGTTACCATATGTTTTTACATAAAAAAAAAAAAATGTAATCACTGGTCTGTCGTTTATCCCACCAATCGCCGTGATTCACGGAGATCGGAAGGTCAGAAAAACTTTTTTTTTTGTTTGCCTGGACAGCATCACTTATGAGGCTTCCAGGAAAACTGTGATAACGCCGCGATCAACGGTAAATAACGCTACCACGTACATGTACGGGCATTGTCACTAACACATTGCATTGTGACCTCGTATATGGTGGACTGTCGTTAAGGCTTAACGCCAGTCGGCAGTAAACATGAGGCATCTGTCTATTGGTTGTCTCTTGTGTACTCTTAAACACGCAAGTAGGAGGTATGAGAAGCCCAGCTACACCACAGAAGAGCAATTTGAACGATTGCTTTTCGAAAATTCCTCATTACAGAGCTGAGGACCGCTATGATAGAGATGCACAACTGGCTGCATTTACCCATCTTTGCCTGCAACATACAGTTGCAATTAGAATTATTCCCCCCCATTGCCAATGAGATTTATTACCAAAATGTACAGACATTTCAAGCTGTTTGCAATGAACAAATCAAGCAAAAACAATTGAACTAGCCCAACAATGAATGCTTCGAGTGTTTTCCCCAAATTCAACTGAAAATGCAATTGACGACTTCTCAAGTCTTAAAATTAATTCAACCTCCGAATAGAATCCCTCACAAAAAGACATTGTCTAACTAATCAAGGGCTTCATTAGTTGCACCAGGGGTGTTGGAGGTGGAACACATAAAATACCAAAACTGCTTAGAGGTTTTGTTTGGACTGCACGCTAGAAACATTAGAAAAGATTGTCAACCTTTACAAACAAAAAACAGCATACAAAAAGATAGCGAAGGCAGTGAATGTCCCTAGAGACACTGTTGGAATCATAGTTTGCAAGTTCAAAGTTAAAGGAACATTGGTTACACTACCTGGCAACATTGGACATTCCAACAGGACAATGATCCCATGCACACCTCAAAATTCCAACGAGTAATTCAAGTGTGCTCTTTGCCGCTGAAAGTAGCATTTGCCATTTGTTTAACTTAACTAGCAACAAAAACTACAGACAAATGTTAACATAAGTTTTACCTGAATGGAAACTCCAAAATTATTACCATCTTCTATCCTTGGGATAAGCAATTGTACCCACATTTTCACCTAGAGAGAAATATACATATAATTAAAAGAATCTCAAACTTTACAGTATGATCTAGAGGGCATCATGAAAGCATAAATGGATAGCTATCACGCAGTAAGTTACAATTGTTAAACAGTTTTTAGCCAGGTAAAAGTAAACAGGAAATGGTGGGGGGTTAACATGTTAGCTCTGAGGTAAGGACTAGTATTAAGGAAATGGTACATATACCAATACAGGTGATTATGTGGAAGTCACATGTAGAAATCACACAGATCCAAAAACGGCACAGTGAATTGTAGGTATATGCTACAAACCCCCAAATATTAGTATTGAGGGTAAACAGCTATAACAAGCAGTACAGCAAAGTTTAACTCCTTAAGGACCCTTCACGAGCGATAGCATTAACATTTTTGTGGTGCTCATGTTTAGCTGTAATTTTCTTCTCTTTCGTTGATGGGGTCTTTAGGGTTAATTTAGGGGCAGTTGTGGCTGATGGGGTCTTCTCTTCAGGATTAATTTAATGCTGGAGGACTGAGGGTTAATTTAATTAATTTAATAAGGTTAACTTAAGGTGCAGTAAAGGTAAAGGGGGGGAAACTAAGGGGAATCTAAATCCTGGGGGCAGTGAAGATTAACCCAGTATTTATTTATAAAAGTATTGTGTCTGAATGAGTCTGCAAATCTATGAGTGCACTATGGCATATCAGGGGGGTATACGGTATACCTGGGGAGGATGGAATGACATATAAGGGGGTATAAGGCATATGTGGGGAGGGCGGAGTGGCCTGTCTAGGAGGCAGTGTGGCAAGCCTGGGCTCAAATGTGCATAACTAGGGGCAGGTTGGGAAATAAAAATGCATATCTATCAAAGTTTATTTTATTCTGCCATTTGTATTTAACATCCTACATTACTTTATTAAATTATTTTAAATAAATGAAAAATGTATATTTTTTTATCTGATTAATCGAAAAAAATAAAATAATCGGCGAACTAATATATTATGAAAATAGTTAGTTGCAGCCTTAGTTAAAAGGCCACATTTGGGTCATGAGCAATTCAGGTTTTTAGCTAACAATTTTCACATCTGTTCTTCCTGTCCCATGTCCTATTTGGGACATTTTATAAGCTGGCTGATTTAATTTAGCCGCATCAAACCATGTATTTTTGAAAACTAGCCACCTAAGGGTATTTCAAATAGTGGTATTTTAACACTTTCCATGCATTCTCTGTACCATAAGCCTTTGCGATAGCAATTTGGGGTTTTTTCTCACACAAATGCTGGTATTTAAACTACTTCCATGGCAGCACCAACTTTAGGACTCACTTATTTTTTTTTCTTTAATGAGCAAATGCGTGATAAAAGGAATAAATATATATGTGTGTGTGTGTGTGTCATAGGGAGCCTGTAATTGTACACCCATCACGCCCAGGTTCCAGCATGTACTGGTTGCCTGGGCATGATAGTGTGATTGCTGTTATATATAATAGTTATTGCAGTTTTTTTTGTCCCTTTTTGGTGTGTTTATTACTGTTAATAAAAGTGTGTGTGGGGGGGGTTTCTAAGGAGGGGGGATAATTTTCTGTTTGGGTTCAGAATTTTCATTTCAGTGCATCCCTACTATAGATATCTTCCAGCACCGGAAGTTGTATACCGTTCTGCACTGGTAAGGAGGATTGTTAAAGCTTACCGCGCAGACGTTCACCAGCAAGCGTAAACAACCTCCGCTGCCGGCACGTCTGCACGATGTGCTTTAACAATCTCCCTTGCCGGGACTCCCCCCATGGGAGATTGTTAAAGCACACCGAGCAGACGTGCTGGCAGCGGGGGTTTACGCGCATCGCCGCTGCATGTCTGCAGGATGCGCTTAGACAACCTCCCGTGCCGGCACTCCCCGGTGGAAAGTGCCGGCAGGGGAGGCTGTCTGAGTGTATCGGAGAGAGGAGGATGCAGGTCCCCTGCACCGCTGCAGGGGATCTGTATCCTAACCCTGCCAGACCTCGAGCTCCCTAATGTTGGGCTAGTTAGAGGGAGGTCGTGATCTCCCCAACCAGCCCTGCTCATCGGGCACTCCGCTGATCAGGGCTAGTTGGGGAGATCACGATCTTGCACCTACCTCGGCGCGGCCCTGAAGACCGGCCCAGGGGAGGCGGCTTCTCCACTCACCCCTCCCCTAGAGATTCGTGATTCTCGACCCCCGACTTTTGATTAGATTTTCACGGGTTAAAAAGTCGTCTTATACGCCGGAAAATACGGTATGTCCTCTTGTTGTGGTAGTATTTCTCCTTTTAAATAAACTCTCTTCCTTTATCTGGTTGATTCCCTTTAAATGTTTCTATCATATCACCCCTCTCACGTCTTTCTTCCAGGCTATATATGTTATGTTAAGATCCTTTAACCCCTTCAGGACCGGCGTTCTTCTACTGCGTCTTCCCTTTAAGACTGCAGTTTTATTTGAATATTTTAATTCCGTGCTCGTGATTCGCTTCAAAGCGATCACATGCAAGGAATTGAGGGGGAGTGCCTGCTACAGATCGCTAGGGACACCCATCGGTCAGTAGCAACCGCCCCTCGCGATCCCAGCATCCATAGCGACGCTGGATCGCGCATCATTGATGACGTACCTGGTACGTCCCCAGTCTGTGGGTGACGTAACCCAACCAGCAAGTACCAGGTACGTCATCGGTACGGATGGGGTTAACCTGTCCTGGTATGGTTTATACTGTAATCCATGAACCATTTTAGTAGGCCTGCAACAACGAATCGATAAAATAAATAGATTATGAAAATCGTTGCCAACGATTTTCATTATCGATTAGTTGAATCCATTTTTATAGATTTATAAAATTAGTTTTTTTCAGAGCAAATGCTTCTGTTGATATACTAACCCCTGGTGGGCCAGGTCGAATTTTTTTCCGGGGCCTATAAAGTGCATACTTTAATTAGTGTTTTTTATGTTTTGATTGCTGTAATATTTGATTTATTGTTTGTATTTTCCATGTATTTATATTGTATTGTATATTATCTATTCTTTTTTGTCTATATTTATTAAAGCATATTTTTATACCTATTTTAGCGCTGTCAGTTTTTCTTATATCAGGAGGCTATAAGGCATATCGGGGGGCACAGTGGCATATAGGGGGGTAAAAGGCATATCGGGGGACAGAATAGCATATAGTAGGTATAAGGCAATTCTGGGAAAAGTGGCAAGCTGGGGTGAGATGTGCATAACTGGGGGCAGGTTGGCAAAGAAAATATAAACAAGAGGCATTTTTCTCAATCCTAGTTTTTTTTTAAATATGAAAAAATTGTTTACAAGAATGAATATTTACTAGTAAAACATTTGGTAGTTTGAGAAATAATGTGTTTTGGGTTCTTGTACCTTTAAAATATAGCTTTAATTATTATGTCAGTAAAATAAGAAGGCAAATAGAGAAAGTGATAAAGAGATAAAAGTGTTATTCACTCATCTTAATGTAAATTATACATTTTAATTTTAAATAAACAAAAAAATGTGCATATTTTGTTTTATCCGATCGAAAAGATAATCTGCCAACTAATCGATTATGAAAATAGTATCTATATACTTCTGGAGATACGGTCTGTACAACGGTATAAGCACTTCCCTCTTCTACAGCCAATACCTCTCGCTATACAAGCAAGCATTCTGCTAGAATAACCTGCTGCTCTACTGCATTGTCTACCTACCTTTAAATACTCAGAAATAATTACTCCTAAATCCCTTCCAGTCACGTTGAGGTTAGGACAGTATCAAATATTCTATACTCTGCCCTTGGCCCTAGATGCATTACTTTGCATTTATCCACATTAAATACCAGTTGCCACAGCTCTGACCATTTTTCCAGTTTGAAGCCTTTTATGGCGAAACGCGTTGAGTGACTTTTTTGGACTTCTTTTACCATTTTTATGTGTACTAGTGCTTTTCATTTATTTATTTTATTTGTCTAGTTTTTTAGCTGCATCTGTCATAGATCCAGTTTATTGTTATTTTGGAATAAATATACATTTTACCATATCGCTTATGTGGACAGTGGTTGTTTGACACCACACATCCACTAATATTGATCATTTGATCCATCAAACAGAGGAGGACACGGATGCAACCAGAACGTCACCAGCGACTACGGGCATCTTTACACTTGTGTTAGTGTAAGTACAACTCTATTTGTTGCGCCTTTAGCGACATATGCAATATACACTATTGGTTCCTCTCTTGTTCCTTTCTTTGACATATCCCATTGAACTACACAAAAACACTGAGTGCAAAATCTGCAATACGCAGGGCACATGAATTTCTTATACACCTGCACTATTGTTTTTTATTTTTATTTTGTTTATATTGAGCGGAATACACGAGCGCCCCCTATCGAACCTTTTGCTAATTTTTCCAGTTTACCTAAATCATTTGCCATTTGGCTTCTCCCTCCAGGAACATCAACCCTGTTGCAAATTTTTGTGTAGGGCTGCAGCTAATGATTATTTTCATAATCGATTAGTTGGCTGATTATTTTTTCGATTAATCGGATAAAAAAATGTAAATTTTTCATTTATTTAAAATAATTTAAGTAACATAGGAAGTTTAAAAACAAATGGCAGAATAAAAAAAAACAAAACTGATAAAAATGCCACGCTGCCCTCCTCACATATGCCTTATACCCCCTGATATGTCACTCTGTCCTCCCCAGGTATGCCCTATACCCCCCTGATATGCCATAGTGCACTCATAGATTTGCAGACTCGTTCACAGACACAATACAAAACATTAATAATCTTCACTGACCCCAGGATTTAGATTCCCCTTAGTTTGCCCCCCCCTTTACCTCTAACTGCACCTTAAGTTTACCTTATTAAATTAAATTAACCCTGAAGAGAAGACCCCATTAACCACAACTGCCCCTAAATTAACCCTGAAGACCCCATCAACCACAGCGGCCCCTAATTTAACCCTGAAGACCCCATCAACCACAGCTGCCCCTAATTTAACCCTGAAGACCCCATCAACCACAACTGCCCCGATATTAATTTTATAGATGAGTGTCACAGCCATGTGGATGCCATAGGAAATGGGCAAATCTGCCATTTGGCCCTGCCCCTTTCTCCCACCCTGCAGTGCCAATTGGCCCCGCCCCTTTCTTTCTCCGGCAGTGATTGCAGGGAGGGACTGGTAAGTAGGAACTGCTGCTGTGAGTCACAAACTGATTATAAAACGGGTGTTTTTCAGAGTGTTTGCTCTGAAAAAACCCTCATCAATAAAAATAGATTCAACTAATCGATAATGAAATTCGTTGGCAACGATTTTCATTATCGATTAGTTGTTGCAGCCCTATTTTTGTGTCGTCAGCAAAAAAAACATACCTTTCCATCAAGAGCATCTGCAACATCACTAATAAAAATACTAAAGATAATTGGTCCAAGTACAGATCCCCGAGGTATCTCACTGGTAACAAGACCTTGCTCTGAATATACGCCATTGACTACAACCCTCGTGTGTCACTCAGCCACTCCCTAATCCATAGGATCTAAATTCAGAGTTTGCAGTTTATTTATAATAAAGCGTTTGCTCTGATAAACCCCTCATTTTATAAATCGATAAAAATAGATTCAACTAATCGATAATGAAATTCGTTGCCAACGAATTTCATTATCGATTAACGATTTTATCAATTAGTTTTTGCAGCCCTACTCTAAATTGTGGCTTCAGGCGTCCCATGTATGACGACTTTTTTTAGTTTACCGATTACTCCCAATCCCATAAGATTCTATTTTGTAGGGCTGAAACAACTAATCGATAAAATCGATAAACTATAATGAAAATCGTTGTCAACGATTTTCATTCTCGATTAGTCGAATCGATTTTTATCGATTATAAAAAGAGGTTTTTTTCCAGAGCAAATGCTCTGAAAAACTCCTCTCCATCTATAATCCGACCTCAAACAGAGATCGGATTATAACACTAGAATCCAGATCCCCTTCACTGTCGGCCGGTCTCTCACTTCCGTCTCTCTCCCCCCTCCCATACATCACTCTGCCTCTCTCCCGACTCCCTGGTGCTTTGTGAACCTCCGTTGCTGACAGGCACTTTGCCTTGACGTGGCGGGTGAGCTTAATTATGCTTTGGCCAATTCATATAACCAAAACCTCTCATTTATATTATGCTTATATATTGGTTGCCAACTTTATTAGGGTGAGAAGCGCAGACAGTATTTTGTTTTTTGTATACATTGTACAGCCAACACACTGTATTTGCAGCATGCTCACACTGTTTGGTAGGCCTCATATTATACATTTGTATTTTTTGAGCCTGAGACTAGCTTAGCGCACCGACATTTTTTCTTTTCGCTGACAGGCACTTTCACTGCAGCTTCATAGAAGCCTCAGCGTAAGTGAAGGGCAGTAACGGAGGCTGTCTGTGCGCATCGCGCAGACCCCCACCGGCTGACAGAGAATCATCCTCTGTCAGCCGGTGGGGGTCTGCATCGCATCGTTACTGCCCTTCACTTACGCTGAGGCTTCTTTGAAGCTGCAGTGAAAGTGCCTGTCAGCAACGGAGCCGGGTAGAGAGGCAGAGCGATGTATGGGAGGGGGGGAGGAGTCAGAGGGGTGTATGGGAGCCACCCTCCCATACACCACTCTGGCTCCTCCCCCTCCCATACGCCATTCTGCCTCTCTATCAGGGGGGCATAAAACATATCTGGGGGTAAAAGGTATATCAGGGGGCTCAGTTGCATATCACTGGCATATAAGGAGTATAAGGCCTATATGGGGGCACAGCGGAATCTGGCATTTAAGAGGTATAAGGCATATATGGGGGCAGAGTGGCAAGCTGGGGGTCAGATGTGCATAACTGGGGGCAGTTTGGTAAATAAAAGAAAATATAAACAAGGCTTTTTTCTCAGTTTTTATTAAATATGAAAAATAGATAACATGAATATTTACTAACAACTTTTTATTAAAACCTAGTTTGAGAAACACTGTTTGGGTTCTTGTAGCTTTTATTATTATGTCAGTAAAATAAGAAGTAAAATTATTTGGCTAAACTTGTTTTAAATGGCTTGTGGACTGCTTAAGTAATTTAGTATTGATACAATTACATATTTAAGTTGATCAAACCTGTCCACTACTTTTTTAATTAATCGCCAAATTAACCCTGTCTTAATATGCATTATAAAACAAAAAGGCCATATTTTCTCTCAGAAAAATGAGTGCGGCCCACACACACACGTACATTTCTGATGAAGTGGCCCACTGCAGAAAAAACTTGGACAGCCCTGACAGGGAAACAATACCAGTCACTCTGCAGATCTGTTCATTAAAAGGATTGTGCAAAGAACAAGAGGTCACCTATTCAGATTTCAATGAAGGAATTTTATTTTGGGTTCTTCACAAAAAGAACAGATATTAAATTCACTATGTATTGGTTTTGTGCTATCAAATTCAATACCTTTAAATAAGGGCAAATATATAACTTAGCATTGAGAAATAAATGAGGGTTTTTTTGTCAATTGGATCAACAGGCTGCACTTGATGTGACTTTGCTAAACCGAAGAAAAAAAAAAAAAAAAAAAAAAACAAACTCACCAACTAATATTTAAATCCCGCAACACTGCATATACTTTTTGCAGACATTTGTTCAAATAGCAAGCATTAACAAAAATGTTTAATAGGGTTGACACCACTTGATCATAATTACAATACAAGGAATGTATGACCATTAACACTCACCGTGTTGCATTTCTCGATTAGCAGCCTAATTTCTGGCTTAACTTTCTCAATTATCTCCACCAGTTGTGTGTTGCTCTTCAGCATGCCGTTGGGCATCACAAAAACCTTTGTGCCTTTGAAAATGGAACAATTCATTGCATGACTCATCTAATTTGGTAATAAATGATGTTGCTAATATACTCCAATAATTCCACATACTTGGGCATCTAGATTCATAAAAATTTCAAATTTACCGAATTTTGGTATATACAGCGATTCATACCAAGCCCAAAAAATGAGGGCACACACAAACAGCTCAGAATTTTCATCCGCAATTTGTGGGTTCATTATCACTCATTCACTATCTCTCTCGTGCTTTCTAAATGTTTCCAGGTCTTCTTGCCATTTTAGCATTTTTTCCCCTTTATATTATATCTAATCTGGTAACCTCTCCGATCCGATCTCCGCAGGCTTAACCCGGCAACTTCCCCCAAAATGGTGGCACTGCAGTGACCTTCCTCCCAGAGGATATCCCCGAAAGCGCCATCTGAGGGCAATATTGTAACATGCTCTCCTGAACCTCCAATCAGGGGAGACGTCATTGCGAGCACCACCATTTTGCCCTCAGTTCACGTGAGGGCAAAATTATGCCACCTGCAGTGACATCCTCTCCCCCGATTAGAGGATCGAGTAGGACTTCACTGCAGTGCCGCCATTTCGGCTGAAGTTACCCAGTTATGTCCACAGAGATGTGACTGAAGAAAAGTTACCAGATTAAAGATGAAAAATAGAAGGGAAGGGAGAAGATAGAATATGAGGAAGGAGATGTGGAAGTGGTCGGCAGAGAAGTTAGGGAAACATTTAGAGAGTGTAAGTGAATGTGTGTATTTGATGAAAACAAACCGAAAAATGTGTCTACATTTTTGGCCCAATTTGCACGTCTAATAGATACAGCTTACTAGACTTTGATCACTTTCGTAAGACCTGTAAGGATATCTGATGTTTGAACAGACATGGGCATCTGCTTGTGGTAACATACATTATTGGGCTTTGGATTAGTGTGGCATAAATCTGTTTTCCTGAACTGCAGAGATGTTACATCTCTGGGAATAAATGAGGTAAGTAAATTTTATGGAATTCTGAATCAATTTATTTCTTTTGGGAAGAAAATTTAAGATATATATATAAAAAAAATAGAAATTGGTATTTCAATTAATACACAAATTACTCCTTTAAATTTTTATTTTTGTTATTTTCATAATACGTACAAACGTATAATACGTACAAACGTATAATACACAAATTACATTGGACTAACATTTCATTTTAAGAATAAGCTTTCAAGAGTATAAACCTCACTTTGTCAAGACAAAAGCAATACCTTGACAAAGGAAAGAGGTTCACATTCACATACACACACACATGGGACTTGAAATTATGTAAGAGCAAGTCATTTATTCTGTTCAACAGAACCTCATTGATGTTTCGCTCCAGACCTTTAGCAAGATATTAACGGCGGCTCCACGAGCTGCTAAAATTCACACAAAGAAAATCAACCATCAACTAAACATAGTATTGAGTATCAATGGATAGAGAGGAATCTCTACTGGTTGCTATAGAAAACTGAAACGTTAAACTTGCAATATATCCTACTATGTATAATGGAACCATAAAACAAACAAAAAACACAATTGTACATTTGTGTACTTTGTTTAATGTGTGTTATAGTGTCTCCAATAGGAGATACACTGAAACTGCTCAACTGATTAGTAGATAAATCTTAAAAACAAACCTACAGATATGAAAATATCAATTCAGAGCACCAGAATCAGGCACCCGTATATAGAAATATTGCAAAGATCATTTTAGTAAGATACATCAAAAGAAAAAGTAAATCAAATCACTATTCATTCACATGAAATTAGGGAGGCGAAAAGAGGTTTCCCAAGTTAATCAGTGGAGGCGCCTCTCTATTTATTGAAATACTGGATAGCATATACAGTTGGCATGAGTCAACATTATTGGCGGTTAATTGTTGCAATACACGTGTATCAGGTGAATGTATAATTGTTCATTCCTTTGCATGTGTTAATATCTCGATAAAGGTCCGATACCAGAACTAAAATATTTTTTATGTTTAATCAAATAAATTACACGCTCTTATAAGATTTCACGTCTCGTGAGTGTGCCTTTTTGACAGACTTTAGTTTATTGGCTCTGTATTCGAGCGTCAAGAACTATCGTTCCTGATTTAAGATTGAGTACAGACACAAGTGGATTATATACACACACACACACACACTATATGGACAAAAGTATTGACACCTGACACAGAATTTTATAACATTGCATTCTAATTATAGATATTAACATGTAGTTGCCAACCCCCCCCCTTCCCGCCATAACAGCTTCCACTTTTCTGGGAAGACTTGAGTGTTGGATTTTTTCCCCATTCATCCAGTACAGCATTTGTGAGGTCAGGTTGGACAAGAAGGCTTGGTTCTCAATCTCTGTTCCAGCTCATCCCCAAAGGTGTTTGATGAGGTTAAGGTCAGGGCTCTGTGCAGACAAGCTTAATGCTGAAACTAATCGACTAAGTCGACAAAAAAAAAAAATGTATACTTTTGTTTTAAAGGCAACGTTTAACTTACTTCAGACAGATGCTACTTCGGATCTAAGTGGAGAACACGTGCCAGACTACTGTAAGGTATGCATTAATTACCTCCGCTCCCACCCTTTGGCCTGATCCGGTCGCCAGTCTCTCTCTTATCCCATCATCAGCTGCCCAGGGTCCCTTCAGTAACCCCCTCCTACACTCCAGCCTGCAAATTAAACTCCCTCTCACCCTTTGGTCAGATCTGGCCCCCAGTTCCCATCGTTGACTTCCCCACTACACGCTGCTTCGAAAGACGCACTAGACCGTGGAGCCAGGGGACATGGGAGCTACCGGAAAAGCCTGACGCTGAGCTGCAGACAATTTCCTTTTTTATATTTATTCAGGTCATGAGATATGAAATAAAATATATGTGTGCGTGTGATTTTAAATGTTTATCTTCTATATACCGTATTTGCTCTGAAAAATACCCCTCGTCTTATAATCGGGGTCGTCTTTTAATCAGACCTCAAATAGGTCCGACTATGAGACGACTAAGATCCAGATCCCCCGCAGCTGCAGGGGACCTGGATCCTCCTGTGCCCCCCCCCAACTTACCGGTGCTTCTGAGTCCCCGGTGTGTAGCCGGGGCAGAATGTAGATGTCTACGCGATTCGTGTAGACAACTTACGCTGCAGCCAGAAGAAGGTGTAGCTAGCAGCGGGGGTTGTCTGCACCAGTGCGGGGAACTCTGATCTCTGACAGGGGGGGAAGGTCTGCGTGATGGACGCAGACAACCCCCGCTGCTAGCCACACCTTCTGGCAGCAGCGTAAGTTTTCTACACGAATCGTGTAGACATTTACACGCTGGCCCGGCTACATGACAGGGGAGTCAGAAGCACCGGTAAGTTGGGGGGGGGGGCGGCGAGTGTTAAATGGGGGTCATAAGGAATTTCTGGAGGCAGAGTGGCACATAGGGGGTCAAAAGGCATATCATGGGGCACAGTGGCATATAGGGGGTATAAGGCATTTCTGGGGCAGATGTGCATTACTGGGGGGGGCAGGTTGGAAAATAGAAGGAAATAAAACCAAAATATTTTTCTCAATCATAGCTTTTAATAAAAAAAAAGTTTAGATGAATTAACATTTACTGGTAAAACTTTTTTCCTATAGGGTCATCTTATATTCAGGCTTTTTCTTTTTTTCCCTAAATTAATATTCAGATTTGGGGGGTCGTCTTATAATCGAGCAAATACGGTATATTTTTATATGCTCGTTTTAAATTATGTAATATATATCTATATTGGTATTTATACGCGATCTTTATAAATTATTATGTGAGGAATACTATATGCCCTATATAGATTTGCTTGATAGGTCTCTAAACCATTTTCTAACTTATAATACGACTTACGATGTTTTATAGATAAGTGTCTTTTTAATATGATTCTCTTTGTGCAATATGGACATTGTTATGGACACTTAAATATACGTGTTAAATATGGACAAACTTTTCTATATAAAGTGTCTAATAATATTGGATTTAAACATCAGCTGCACATAAAGGAACGCCACCTGGTAGATCTAATGCAGCAGAGCATATAAGGACAATGAAGAGGAGGGACTGGTATGCATCTGAGGAAGCCTGATTGGGTGAAACGTGTTATGCAAATTGGTGACACGCCCACCTGGAAGTAGCACAAACTACACAGGCAAAGCATGGAACTCTGTTTGCTGTTAACTTTTACTAATAATAAATTGTAATTTTTGCTTTTAAAATCCTGAGCTGATGCTCATGGAGGAACAACAACATTGAGTGGGGGGTTAATATCTCTCTTATATACACAATAGTATAATACTGTTTATACATATATTTTTTTCATGTAAACCTGCTGAGGGTTTTTTTTTTTTTTTTTTTTTTTTTTTTTTTAGAATGGAGTGAAGCACACTACCACTGGGGCAGTGGAAATATCATGAATCACACTTCACTATGATGAATCTGGGTTAACTTCCTGGAACAAAGTTTCAATGTTTGGTGGAGGAGGGATAATTTTCTGAGGCTTTATTTCAGTGGTTTGTGCTTGACCTTCTTAATCCTAGTGAAGGATAATATACAGCAGACATTTCAGACAATTGTACGCTTCCAATTTTGGGGCACCACTTTGGGGAAAACCCTTTCCTGTTCCAGCATGACTGTGCCCTAGTGCACAAAGCAAGGTCCATAAAGAAATAGCTTGATGAGTTTGGTGTGGAGGAATGAGACCCGCACAGAACCCTGACCTTAACGCCAAACAATTAACTTGCAACATCAATTGGGAGCCATGCCTTCTCATCCAACAACAGTGCCTAATTTCACATATGAAATAGCCACAAATTCCCACAGACATGTTCCATCTTGTTGAAAAGATTTCCTAGAAAAAAACTAGCTCCTCAGACGCCCCCCCCCCACGCTACCTGCTCTGGTGTCTAAACTGCACTGCATTTTAAAGGCATATAGCACAGAGTAAATTCACTCACAGAGTCAGTGGTGCCTAGTCAAAGCAGATATGGTCCGCTTACAAGGGACAGCCATGGAGCAATTGCATGCCAGGGAGAGAAGTCACCCAATAGGGTGATCTGCCCACAGTCATGACATAGATGGTCTGCCATCCCACAGGAGCCGAGGCTCTAGGCTAATATGCAGCAGTGATCATATTAGTCAGTGAGCCCTTTTAGTGTTTCCATATTCAAAATCTGAAATTAGATGACCCTCATGTACATTAAGATAGCCTTTATAACTACTGCCTACATCTTTATTCTTTATAATTTTGAGACCTATTGTAGATATCTGTACTGTAAGCAAAAGCAAGTGCAATTACATTCTAGAGAATTTTTTTTTCCTTTTTCTAAAGATACCATAGAGAATGCATGCCAATAAATATGTCTAGGGTACTTCACTTGCAAATTGTCTATTAACTCAATTCAATAAACCTGTCAGTAATTATACTAAATTTATTTTATGCGGAATGGGACAAATTGCATTTATATGTATTATCTTGATGCTAACATAGGAAGTATGACATCTTCAATCTAAAGAGCTTTACAATGCACTCGGGTATATACCTGTAAAGGTATCATCTGCATCTTCCAGTTTCCTTTTCTTCAAAGTCGGCTGAAAAAAAAAAAAAATACATTTAAAAAGTAGTAAAATTGATTCTAGAGTTACACATATTCCAGGTTAAAGGTTAATATCCCCAAACATCCCCACCAATGCAAAATGCTAATTAAAGTAGCTACCAACAATAATACTTTCTGAGCATGTGTGCATGAATGGGGTTTCAGACCCCCCTGGAACTCTCACGCTGAAGTGTACGGCATAGACATTGACAAACAGGAGATATTTTCAGATGAAATTACCTCTTGCAAGCCAAAGAAGGGAGGTGAGGAGCAAAAGCATAGGGATAATTCTCAAATCTCCACATTCATTTAAAACGGTAAAAATATTAAACTTCATATGACGGCTGGATTTTCAGTTTTAAATTATGCATATAGGGGAAAAATGAAGACACTCCTTAAGAGTTCAGACATTCCACCTGCGTATTTTATGACCGAAACTGGCCACAGCAACCAGCTCTGGGTTTTCAAGTACACTTTTCAATGAAAGCTGGTGTGCATGGGAACCACTTACCATATTTCCCCAAGTATTGGATGCTCCCCTATTTTTGGGGGCCAAAATTAAAAAATATATACCGTATTTGCTTGATTATAATCGAGGTCGTCTTCTAATCAGACATCAAAAAAAATGTCTGCTGGGGCCAGGCTGCTTACCGGTGCTTTGGTCGCGAGCAGCGTCTCTTCTACTAGCAGCAGGAGGACAGGAAGCTAGCAGAGTGTCACATAATTCTGCCTCCCCCTCCTTCCTCTGGGGGCGGGGCCAGAGAAGTTGCACGCACAGCCAGGCCCCTGCAGAAGTCTTCGAGTGAGAGATCTGCAGTTCAGGTAAGGAGATGGGGAGGGTTTTTGAGCAAGTATGGGTGATTAACGGAATGAACGAGTATTTAAATGTTTGTGAATGTGTGTGTGATAGCATGGATGTGTAAGGAGGGTGGTGGTGGTAGCATGGCATAGGGAGGCTGTACACTCCTATCATCCCCAGGTTCCAAAATGTACTGGCTGCCTTGGCTTGATAGGAGTGTGATTGCTGTTAGCAGTATATATATATATATATATATATATATATATATATATATATATATATATATATATATATATATATATTTATTTATTTATTTATATCTAGAAATGCCTTTTAACCCCCTATATGCCACTCTGCCCCATGATATGCCTTTTAACCCCCTATATGCCACTCATGGGGCAGAGTGGCATATAGGAGGGTATAAGACATTTCTGGAGGCAGAGTGGCATATAGAGGGTTAAAAGGCACATCATGGGGCAGAGTGGCAAATAGGGGGTATAAGGCATTTCTGGGGGCAGAGTGGCAACCCTGGGGGGCAGGTTGGCAAATAAAAAATATATATTTTTCTCAATCATAGCTTTTATTAAATATGAAATATTTTTACATGAATTAATATTTACTAGTAAAACTTTTTTTCCTATAGGGTAGTCTTATATTCAGGATGTTTTTTCCTAAATTAAATTTAGATTTTGGGGGGGGGGGTCATCTTATAATCAGGGTCGTCTTATAATCGAGCAAATACGGTATATATTACATAAAGTAATTGTACTGGCTGCCTGTGCATGATATCTTCTGCTGCCGCTTGCCGACTTTCCCCTCTGCCTTGCTCGACACGGCTGCACAGGAACAGGAACTGAGCAGAGTCATGTGATGCGATGTGCATTCATGTGACTCCACCGGGTTCCTGTGCAGCCGCAGCGGATGAAGGTAAGCAGCAGTTTAAAAAAAAAAACTACCACCACTGTATAAGACGCATCCAATACAGTAACGACCAAGGAAGTGCCAGACATGTCATGGAAAAATGGTCAATTGACAGCCAATGCAGTGCTAGGCACGTAATGGGGTTAAACAAGCTTAGAAAGCAATAAAAAAAAGTTAGCGGTCCTCTTATAGACCTCTTGAACATGTTAATGCCAGTGATGTCATAATCACATCACTTAGCTCACTTTTTTTTTGTATTTTAGTGATTTATTTTTAAATCACAATTTTTATTTTCCGTTTCATTTTTCAGCATGTGAGGAGGGTGAGAAACATGGTTTCTCACTCTCTTCCCTGCGATTCCCCTGCACCGCAAGTCTGTGCCTCATCGGAGCGACCGGATATTACGGCAGGGGATATCCTGTCCTCCAATAACCTCAGCAATGACGCAATCCAGAAGGGAATGCCCAATCGTGCATTTCAGAACGACCGATCACGCGAATGTGTCCCAGCCACGTACCGGTACGTCCATAGGGGATTTTTGGGATGCGTCTTCGGCCGTCCATAGGAGACTGAAGGGGTTAATTTATATACCGTATTTGCTCGATTAAATACCCCTCGTCTTATAATTGGGGTCGTCTTATAATCAGATCTCAAATGGGTCTGACTATGAGACGACTAAGATCCAGATCCCCCGCAGCTGCAGGGGACCTGGATCCTCCTGTCTCCCAACCCCCCCCCCGCCCCACTTACCAGTGCTTCTGAGTCCCCGGTGTGCAGCCGGGGCAGCGTGTAAATGTCTACGCGATTCCTGTAGAAAACTTACGCTGCAGCCGGAAGGAGGTGTGGCTAGCAGCGGGGGTTGTCTGCGTCCATCGCGCAGACCTTCCCCGGCTGTCAGAGATCAGAGTTCCCCGCACCTAGCCACACCTCCTTCCGGCTGCAGCGTAAGCTGTCTACGCGAATCGCGTAAACATCTACACGCTGCCCCGGCTGCATGACAGGGGAGTCAGAAGCACCGGTATGTTGGGGGGGCAGGGGAGTGTTAAATGGGGGGCATAAGGCATTTCTGGAGGCAGAGTGTTCTATGAAACGCCTTTTAACCCCCTTAATGCCACTCCGCCTCCAGAAATTTCTTTTTAACACTATGCGCCACTCTGCCTCCTAAAACACCTTAAACCTCCCTATATGCCACTCTGGCCCATAATATGCCTTTTAACCCCCTTAATGTAAGAGTGGCATATAGGGGTATAAGGCATTTCTGGAGGCAGAGTGGCACATAGGCGGTCAAAAGGCATATATAGTACACAGTGGCATATAGGGTTAAAAGGCATATTATGGGGCACAGTGGCATATAGGGGGCATAAGGCATTTCTGGGGCAGATGTGCATAACTGGGGGGGGGGGCAGGTTGGAAAATAGAAGGAAATAAAACCAAAATATTTTTCTCAATCATAGAATTAACATTTACTGGTAAAAAAAATTTCCTATAGGGTCATCTTATATTAAGGCTTTTTCTTTTTTCCTAAATTAATATTCAGATTTGGGGGGTCGTCTTATAACCAGGGTCATCTTATAATCGAGCAAATACGGTATTTTATATATTCTGTTATCCTTCTATCTTAATTTTTGTGCACTACCTTTTTTTTTTATATTGTGTACCCTTGTCAGTTTGTATCGCCCGACGCCCGGGACATGCAGTTCCGGGAGCGGGTGTTTTTTCTTTTTTCTATTTATCCCTGTTGCGGGTAAGCAGCAGGGTTAGGATCCAGATCCCCCGCAGCACTGCAGGGGACCTGGATCCTCCTCCTCGGCAGCCGTGGACATCTGCGCGATGTGCGTAGACAACCTCTGCTGCCGGCACTTCCGTCAGGGCTTCTATGGTGGAGCACCAGCGCGACATAACCTTCTGGTGCTCCACCGTAGAAGCCCCGACCGAAATGCCGGCAGCGGAGGTTGTCTGCACTCATCGCACAGATGTCCACCGGCCAGCCCCCCCCTAGACACCAGGGAGTCTGGGGGTGCATTGGTAATACGGGGGGGGGTAGTGGCACTTCTAGGAAGCAGAGTGGCATATCTATAAATAAGGTGCATTATGAATTAAGGGGGGGGACCTCGAAACAGCTGTTTGTATATAACATATGCTGACAAATTGTATAATAGATACCAAAAATGTAAAAATATATGGATTCCTGTTCATTAGATAAAACACTTTTACTCTTCCGCTGTGTATTTTCTCTTTAAAAGTATTTTTTCTTTAAAATAGTACCAAACTTTAAGGGTACGGCCTATATCGCAGCCAATACGGTATATAGACCATTATTTAGTATGAAAAATATCTAAAAACGTGGGGAAAATTAGGGGGGTAAAAATAGAAATATTTTCAGTTTCACCTATGAATACTTTATATAACCACCAGCGCAAATGGAAAAAAAAAATCCAAGAGTGTATTTGTCCTGTTTTTAGAAACACCACATGTGCCTGGTTTTAAAAGTTGACATCCCAAAGGTCCATTGGAGCACAGCATTGACCGATATTTAGTCCTCACAAGCTTGTGGGGACAAATATTAACCCCTGCAATGCCACAATGGTGTCATGGTGGCATTGAAGGGGTTAACACCGAAGAACCCTTTTTCCCTCTCCTTGCAGTTACACCGACTGCAGAGAGGAGTAGGAGTGATCAAAAGGCTTGTGGGGGCCTAAAATGCAATTGAAGGGGTTAACGCAGCATTGTCGCTCTTACGGAGTGATCAGGCAGCAGGGGAATGTTGTGGCAGGTCCCCACACTTGTGTAGGGACCCAATCAACAAACAACCCCTTCCCTGAAGCTGCCCGACTCTACAGAATCTCTCTGTGGGAGTGATCAAAGGCTTGGGGGAAGGGTGCTCGGGGGGGGGGCTGTGCTGATCTGCCCAGACAGCAGCAGCAGAGCCCCTGAGATTACCATGATTGTGGCAACGCGTGGGCATTTTCTTTTTTTGGATGACGTACCTGGTACGTCATGGTGCAGGGGTTAACTTTTTCACGCATCAATTCTACCATCAGCCTTTGTCAAAGTTTGTTGTAGTCATCGCGTTGTGCTTTGTATTCCCCGCACATACTTCAGGTGTAAATTTACAGCTCTAGGTATAGACCACTTCCATGCTAGGATTATTGGGAAGATACAGCACCAATTTTATGACTTGCTCATGAAAACTTTACATTTTCTAGACTTTTTTTCTTGCAGCTGAGTGGTTCCCCTTACAGTGTCATGGTGACATCACTGGGGTATTTTTTACATTTTTATTTTAAACCAAAAAAAAAAATTATAATACTTATTTTACTGATCACATAGTGATTGGTATGCTGGGCTCCACTAATCAGCATTGGTTGGCTCCAGTACATGTAGTACACCTTAACATAATCTGTTGGGGCGTTGCAGTAGCACTGTCTACACTTGTTTAATCCCATGTCATGCCAGACACATCATTGGTCCTCAAATAAATAAATGTGTAATACTTACAGCATCCAATCCATCATGGCTGTTAGTGAGTAAGATAGGATCTGGAACAGGCAAGTTCATCTCAGAATGGATCTGGGTTAGATCTTGAACGTTTAATATGGGTTCCTGTTATAGACAATATATGTTTTGTTAAGGGTACAGCTTGCTTCATACCAAGATTAATGAAAAGGATTAGTTGTGAATACCTTAAGAAAGCCATCCAGTTCTAATAGTTTCTTTGGGAAAAAGCCAGCAACAAGATCTTCAGCCTACAAAAAATACAAAATGTTAACAGTTAATAGATATACCACGTATACCGTATTTGCTCGTTTATAAGACGACCCCCCCAAAATTGAATTTTGATCCTTCTAAGAAAATGTACCTGGTCAATTAATGCAAAAGTCTGTATTTGTAGCCAAACTAACCTTTTTGATTGGGTAACTAAGGTTACAGACCAAGGAGGAACAGTTAATCTAGCCCATCTCGATTTCTGTAAGAGATTTGACACTGTGCCCCTTTAAAAACGTATAAATAAAATTGCAGTCCTTGGATGTCAAAATAATTCAATGGATAATGCAATGGTTGAATGACAGGATGCAGAATGCTGTAGTTAATGGTGAAGAACTTACTAGTTGGGAACCTCAGGGATCAGAAATTTTAGTAGTTGTGGGACCCTCCAAAAACTCCCATTTGCTATCATAAGGAGTGAAAACTCAGGACCTTTCTTGATTGAACCACAGTGATTCGAAAAATTGT
The DNA here is from genome assembly GCF_027358695.1 of Spea bombifrons. NCBI lineage: Eukaryota > Metazoa > Chordata > Amphibia > Anura > Pelobatidae > Spea > Spea bombifrons. Next base: position 7,575,216 of record NC_071099.1, read on the forward strand.
CTTGCTTGTTTTTTTTTTTTTTTTTTTTTTTTTTTTTTTTACACTCCAAATATCAAGAGTGATAGAAGGAAAGAAATGCCAGAGTAATTACTGTCTTGGCTCGGATATAGGCCGCACCCTAAAAGTTTGGTGCTTTTTTAAAGAAAAGGTTTTGTAATAGATATGCTGCCACTCTGTCGTCGTCCCCCCCGAAATATGCTGCCACTCTGCTGCCCCCCCTCCCCAGAGATATGCTGCCACTCTTCCGCCCCCCTCCCCAGAGATATGCTGCCACTCTTCCGCCCCCCTCCCCAGAGATATGCTGCCACTCTGCCCCCCCCCGACTTATACAACTTCCGGTGCCGGCACTCAGCAGATGTGCCGGTACCGGAAGTTGTATACGCTGTGAGATTGTGAACCCCAGGGAGATGATTAGCATGGAATCTGAGTACAGCTGCTATGCAGATTATACAGATGGGTCCCTGGGGTGGAGCAATTGGAGAGCAGGGTGGGCCAATGCTCCATTCCCCCATTTTGTGGAAAATCCATGCCAGCTTTTCCAGGAGGCTAGAAGTCTGCAGGATCCAGTACGGGATTTCTGTGAGGCTGGCATCAGGTACAGGTGCTGGGCATTAAAAACCCCTGGAGAGACTGTTGGGGGAAGAGGAAGTTTCCCTGAGCTCCCAGGGCAAGGAGAGGCCCTGCACAAGAGGACCATCCCGGAGCCAAGTGAGGCAATACCTGCCTGGACATTTTGTGTGCAGTCTGGGGGAGGTTTTCCAGAGCCTGGCGTAGCTGGCTGGGAGGTTGAGGTAGTGGGTGATTAGGCTGGTCAGTCTGGACCAGCATAGTTTAGTTAGAGGGCTCAAATTGGGAGCTAGGTTTTGTTTTTATAATTTGGTTTTGAGCTATTAAAAATAAAGCACTGTTTTGCTTCAAACTGTTGTTCCTGACTCTGATCGCCCTAGAGGACTGTGCTTAAGACCCCTAACTGCGATGTTTATGGCCCTTGTGCTGCAGGGTTTGTCACAACGCATATTGCGTAGATGTCCCCCACCGGCCCTGCAAGACACCCCGGAGTCTGCTCTGGTAAGTCTTGGGGGCAGAGGTAAAACACATCGTGCGGACGTTCACCAGCTGTGGTGACACGCGTAAACAACCTCCGCTGTCGGCACGTCTGCACGATGTGCTTTAGCAATCTCCCTTGCCGGGACTCCCCTCGTGGGAATTCCCGGCAAGGGAGATTGTTAAAGCACATCATGCAGACCTGCCGGCAGCAAAGGTTGTTTACGCGCGCATCGCCGCAGCCGGTGAACGTCTGCGCAATGTGCTTAGACAATCTCCCGTGCCGGCACCCCCCCTGTGGAAAGTGCTGGCAGGGGAGGCTCTCTGAGCGTATCGGAGAGTAGGATGCAGGTCCTAACCCTGCTGCCTGCCCAGCGCCCGGCACTGCATGTCCCGGCGTCGCGCGGTAGACCCCGAATATAGGCCGCATCCCCACTTTAAAGACTTAAAGTGGGAGAAAAAAAAAAGTGTGGCCTGTATTTGGGCAAATACGGTACATGCCCACAGCCAGCATCCATTACTTCATAAAACACACAATTTCTTGATTTAGGCGGAAAGGAGAAAGAACTTTTTGCATGAATCTGTTACCCGTCTGGCTGATGTTAAGGCGGTCTTCATGGTAAGCATCCTGAGGTAGACTTCTTGCAAAGCTTTAAACCGAGCTAAGGTCAAGACCAAATTGAGATTCCAGAAAGGTACCCGTGATCGGTTGAAAGGCTGCAGTCAGCAGATATTTCACTTAGCCTTCACCCAGGGTGGAATAAACTAAGGGCCGCAATATGGACAGCTTCAAGGCGATAGGAAATTATCCCTTACTTACTGCAGGAAGTCCAAGATTTGTGAATGTAATCTAGCTAGAGGGGACTAATGGAGCCCCATAAACAGAAATTATTTCAGCTCTTGTATCAGATTTGTAATCTGTTTCCTACTCCACATTAAAAAGGTATCGGCAACCTCTTTAGAGAGGCCAGCCTGGACAAATCTCTTCCTGTCAGAAGCCATGCTGTAAACTTTAGGTATGAGGTATCTGGATGGAGAACAGGCTCTAGCTTGATCTCTTATCTTCTGGGACTCTGACAGGGGGACACGCTATGGGTACCAAATGCTCTTGGGCCAATCCAGAGCTACAAGACATTTCCCTTTCTTGATCTTTCTTAGAATTCGGGCAATTAGAGGCAGAGGGAAAAGGCGCCCAGGATGGTCCACTGCTGACAGGGAGTAGAAACAATTCAACCTATTGTTGACTGTTGTAACCATAAGGGCAATGTCTAACTGGTCTTCTGCTGAGGAAGTCTGCAGGGATCTTTTGTTTTCCTTGAATGAATACAGCAGTGGGGCAGATTCTTCTTGGTCCCTATGCTCTGTAGTAGGTCCCCTTGCTCCTCCTTGTTTAGTTAAAAAAACACCAGGACTCTAACATTGTCTGCCAGAATCTTCACTAAACTGCCTCGTAATCTGTTCTGCCAGGACCAAAGGTCTTTCCAGAGACCTAAGTGCTCCAAAACAATGATGTGTAGGCACTGCTGTCGTGCTGACCATAGTCCTTATTGGAAGCCTTCCTCCAGGGTTGCACCCCAGCCACTCAGGCTGGTGCCCATCGAGAGCATGGCTAACTCTTACTAGAAACGCACACCTTCCTAGAAGGAGCACTAGCAATCTCTGACGACAAAATGAGTCAGAATGTATCATGGCCCGTGTCTTCCGAAGGAAAAAGACAGAAGTGCATATAATGAAAAGGGATTTTTCCGCTTGGCAGAACACGGGACTTCTGAAAATGTATGATCTGAAATAGAGAGGGGTGATGGATTAAGCGATCTGAAGACATTGCTGCTAGTAGCCAAGCGTCTAGAAAGGGGGCCACATTTATACCTTCTCAGGAAGGCTGTACCTTCTGACTTGGTAAAGATCCTTGGAGCGGAAGACCCCTGAAGAAGGAATGGCCACATGCAGGAAACTTAGGGAGTCTTTTTGGATAGGTGCATGAAGATAAGCGTTCTGAAGATCGTGTGTCGCCAAGAAATCTCCCAGGGAGATAAACTCTATGGTAGATTCGAACAATTCCATCTTAAATCTCTTGTAAAGAATACGATTCAGGAACCTGAAGTCTATGATTAACCTGAAGCCTTTGGCATTGTGAAGACCTGATAGTAGATGCCTCTTGCTCTTTGGTCTGGGGGCAATGGAATCAGGGCCTTCTTCGTTACAAAACCTTGGAATAAATCTTGAAGAGCCTGGCACCCGGAAACACTAGGGGGGGGGGATACTTATAAACTCCAGATTGTACCCTCTGGAGATGACCCCCAGAAACCAGCCATCTTAAGTGGACCGAGTCCACTGATGAAGAAAGTCCTTCAGCCTGCCCCCTACTGATCTGTGTGGGGACCCAATCAACACTCAACCCCCTTCCCTGAAGCTGCCCGTGGGAGTGATCACAGGCTCGGGGGCGGGCTCGGAGTGGCTGTGCTGGTCTGCTCGGACTCCTGGGCAGAGAGCAGCAGCAGCCCTGTGTGGTGACGCGGGGGCAATTTTTTGTGCATGTAACAGGCTGACAAACACCTAGTCGCCAGGACAAAATTCTCTGTCACCATTGCGACCTGGCGCCTGAGATTTGTCGAGCCATGATTTACACAATAACTTAATACATTTAGCATTTGACATTTGTACCCAACTAGAAAAAGAATCAAATGTTTTCAATGCAATGTTATTATAAGAAATTCTAAAACGTGTTAAATCAACGTTTTATATATATTATATATTTTTTTTTAAATTGTCATAATTCAGTTTGGTTGAATAATATCCCTAAAGGGCAGATAGTTAATCTTTAAAGGAAACTGTTCAAGACAAAAGGATTTCGATAAACAACTAGATTTAAGAAAAAACAATATCCTGAATACAAATGGACAATGCACAGTGAATAAGATGGATAAAAGAAAAAAAAACTCTAGGAAAATGAATGGACATGCTGGGAAGTCCATTCAAGGTATAACCAGTACATATTGAAGGAAAAGGTTTTTTTTCTCGTTTTTTTTTTTCTTTAAAATTTTCAGTTTGCTTAAAATAATATAATTTGAGTGTGGGCCAGTAGCTGCACTCTATAAGAAGGGAGTTAATTTTGTTTTTATAATACGTTTATATATCACTATGCAAGTTGATTTGCTATGTTCGTGGTTGTTTTCAAGAACAACCTGGTCACACTAGTGTGGGCCAATTGACATTGCTGTTACATGTTTTTCAAATCACATGCTTATGAAAACTGAATACTCTGCTACAAGCACTGTTAGTAAAAGTAAATGCCTCATTATTACTATTTTGCTGATTTGGATGTTTATTACTTTGTAATAACAAAGATAAGTACAAACACTGATTTGCCAAAACAAAAAAAACACTGATCTGTGATAATGTTCATACCTCACTTGTTATTCTCTCTCTGAAACAATCGACCTAAAAGGAAAAAAAAAAATAAAAAAAAAGTTAAACATGACCCCAAAAGAAAGAGGGCAAAATAAGGCCTCTTCCGTGGGCTTGCTTGTCATTTCCCAAAATGAGAGTAAAACAAAAATCTGCTCGTAATTTTAGTCTACACATTACCTTTAACGAAATGTAACATTTTCTTACCTGTATATTCCCTTTTACTTACAGTCAGCACTTAAGATGAGGTCACCCCTCCCCCCATGAGGCAGGACAAAAAGACAGAACTACACCAAAATTCCTAGCTTTACATAAAGATGATAAACACCTAACATTAATGTAAATACAAATTAAAAGTAAACATGCAAGGGAAATATTTTGATTGCTACCTAAAAGAAATGTACAGGTATTTTTCCCAATCGACCAGCAGCACACATGTATATAATTAAGCAGTGAGCCAGAAAAAGGTGAGAGGCAGTTATTATATCTTGTAGACCTTTGTGTTGTAACACCATCTCTGAAGATGAAAACACCTACCCTGCCTAGTATTGAGAATGCATGGATTGAATTCCACATGCCTACCTCACAGACCTGATTTTATCAGGGCTGCAATAACGAATCGATAAAATAGATAGATTATGAAAATCGTCAACTATTTTCATTATCGATTAGTTGAATCGATTTTTATCGATTTATAAAATGAGTTTTTTTTCGGGATTAATTAAGTGCATGCTTTAATTTGTGTTTTTTATTTTTTGATTGCTGTAATTGATTTATTGTTTGTATTTTCCATGTATTTATATTGTATTGTGCAGGGCTTGACAAATTTGTTGTGAATCTAGGCGCCAGGTAAAAAAGTTAGGAGCCAGGATTTTTTTTAAACTAACAGTTGGTCAGGAGTGATCTGATCATTATCAGCCCGCTTACTAAAATCACAGCATTTGACCTGGAAGCACCCTGAACTTCCAGGCCAGTGCTGTTTTTTTTTATTATTATTATTTTTTAACCCTTTCAATGCTGATGTTCCATTGGCGCACAGCATTGACTGATATTTAGTCCCCACAAGCTTGTGGGGACAAATGTTAACCCCTGCAATGCCGTGAATATGTCATACACAATTGTGGCATTGAAGGGGTTAACACTGCACTGTCGCTCTCAGGGAGCGATCAGGCAGTAGGGGAGGGTTGGGGCTGCTCTCCACACTCATGTGGAGACCAAAGAACCCTCTCCCCCTGTCCCTGAAGCTGCCTCTGGCAGCTGGGACTCAATTGCTGGTCTATAGACCAGCCATTGCAGGGGGGGTCTCTCTGATGACTGCTGTAGGTTTCCATGACTACAGGAATCATCAAAGGGCTTGTGGGGGCTCGTTTTTGCTGTTGCTGGTCTGCCTGGGCTTCCAGGCAGACCACCAGCAGCAGAGCCCCGTACAAAACGGGAATTAAGCCCTAAATGCCGCGATCGCGGCATTGAAGGGGTTAACGCTGTACTGTCGCTCTCATGGAGCGATCAGGCAGCTGGGGGTGTTGTGTCAGGTCCCCACACTTGTGTGGGGACCCAATCAACACACAACCCCCTTCCCTGAAGCTGCCTGTGGCAGCTGAAACCGCGATTGCTGGTTTTGCAGCAACCGCGTTTTCAGCCTACAGAATCACTCCATGGGAGTGATCTCAGGCTCGGGGGCGGGCTCGGAGTGGCTGTGCTGTCTGCCCAGACTCCTGGGCAGACAGCAGCAGGAGACAGCAGCAGCAGCGCCCCCGTGTGGTGACTCAGCCTCTTACATCCACAATTTTTTCTGGATGTAAGAGGCTGACAAAACCTAGGCCATGGCGACCTGGCGCCTGGGATTTGTCGAGCCCTGGTATTGTGTATTATCTATATTTATTAAAGCATATTTTTGTACCTATTTTAACGCTGTCAGTTTCTCTATAAGGCATATCAGGGGGCACAGTGGCATCTCGGGAGTAAAAGGCATATCAGGGGGGATTGTGGCATATAGGGGGGTATAAGGCATATGGGGGCACAGAGCAAACGCTCTGAGAAACACCGTTTCGTTTTATAATCTTTTTGTGACTCACAGCATTTACTACTTACAGTCCCTCCTTGCAGCCACTGCCGATTAACTGCAAGGAGGGACAGAGAGAAAGAAAGGGGCGGGGCCAAAATGTTAATTGGCCCCCCATTTCATATAGCATCCACATGGCTCATCTCAGTGTAACATTAATATTTGGGCTGCTGAAAGTTAGAGGAGGTGGGGGTTAATTTAGTGGCAGTTGTGGTTGATGGGGTGTTTAGGGTTAATTTAGGGGCAGTTGTGGTTGATGAGGTCTTCTCTTCAGGATTAATTTAATGCGGAAGACTGAGGGTTAATTTAATTAATTTAACTGAAGGTGCAGTTAGCAGCAAAGGGGGGGGCAAACTAAGGGGGAATCTAAATCCTGGGGGCAGTAAAGATTAACCCTGTATTTATTTATAAAAGTATTGTGTCTTTGAACGAGTCTGCAAATCTATGCCGTTTACTCCCCCCATATGCACTGTGGCATATGTCCGGGAGGACGGAGTGGCATATGTCCGGGAGGACGGAGTGGCATATGTCCGGGAGGACGGAGTGGCATATGTCCGGGAGGACGGAGTGGCATATGTCCGGGAGGACGGAGTGGCATATGTCCGGGAGGACGGAGTGGCATATGTCCGGGAGGACGGAGTGGCATATGTCCGGGAGGACGGAGTGGCATATGTCCGGGAGGACGGAGTGGCATATGTCCGGGAGGACGGAGTGGCATATGTCCGGGAGGACGGAGTGGCATATGTCCGGGAGGACGGAGTGGCATATGTCCGGGAGGACGGAGTGGCATATGTCCGGGAGGACGGAGTGGCATATGTCCGGGAGGACGGAGTGGCATATGTCCGGGAGGACGGAGTGGCATATGTCCGGGAGGACGGAGTGGCATATGTCCGGGAGGACGGAGTGGCATATGTCCGGGAGGACGGAGTGGCATATGTCCGGGAGGACGGAGTGGCATATGTCCGGGAGGACGGAGTGGCAATGTCCGGGAGGACGGAGTGGCATATGTCCGGGAGGACGGAGTGGCATATGTCCGGGAGGACGGAGTGGCATATGTCCGGGAGGACGGAGTGGCATATGTCCGGGAGGACGGAGTGGCAATGTCCGGGAGGACGGAGTGGCATATGTCCGGGAGGACGGTTAGGAAATAAAAACAAAAAAAGGAAATTTTTATCAGTTTTTTATTCTTCTGTTTGTTTTTAACATCCTACGTTGTTTTATTAAATTATTTTAAATAAATGAAAAATGTACATTTTTTTATCCGAATAATTGAAAAAATAATCGGCCAACTAATCGATTATGAAAATAGTTAGTTGCAGCCCTATATCAAAATAATCGTTAGTTGAAGCCCTAGATTTTATGAAGTGAAAAGACCAAAAGAAGAGGACTGTCCAGCAGAATAGTCCATAGTACATCCTTTGTACATCTGTGTCCCGAAACTTTTCTTCAAACCGTACGTGAGAAAGGAAATTATGGAAAGCATGTCCTGGAATGGAACAGTAAGTCAAAAGAAAAGCAGAGTACTTAAATAGTCTGATAAGAGGGTGATCAGACAGCATAATCTGAAAGCCCTCACTTAGAGAGAGAGTTAGGATGAAGACTTTGTTGGAATCCTTCAAGAAAGACTGGGGTATATAGGACTTCTGCTGATAAAGGATCTCTTATTATATTGTGAACAAGAAAATGTTGTGCAGTCTTTCCAATACACTCTTCTGAAGGCCATCTTCCTGCCAGCAAAGTTTTAATAACTAGATCAGAGAGACCAAGTGTCTTCAAAAACAGCTTCTAAGCAGTCGAGGGGAATTTGTGATAACTGTATGACCTGATCAGGGCTGCAACTAACAGTTATTTTCATAATCGATTAATCAGATAAAAAAAATGTAAATTTTTCATTTATTTAAAATAATTTAACAAGCAAACAGGATATTAAATACATACAGCAGAAGAAAAAAAAAACTGATAAAAACGCATTTCTTGTTTTTATTTCCCAACCTGCCCCCCCAGTTATGCACATTTGAGCCCAGGCTTGCCACACTGCCCCCCAGATATGCCACACCTTACCCACATATGCCTTGTACCCCCAGATATGTCCTATAGCAGGGCTTGACAAATTTGTTGTGAATCTAGGCGCCAGGTAAAAAAGTTAGGAGCCAGGATTTTTAGGAGCCAACTAACAGTTGGTCAGGAGTGATCTGATCATCATCAGCCCACTTACTAAACTCACAGCGTTTGACCTGGAAGCACCCTGGACTTTCAGGTCAGTGCTGTTTTTTTATTTATTTATTTATTTATTTTTTAACTCTTTCGATGCTGATGTTCCATTGGAGCACAGCATTGACTGATATTTAGTCCCCACAAGCTTGTGGGGACAAATGTTAACCCCTGCAATGGCACGAATGTGTCATACACAATTGTGGCATTGAAGGGGTTAATGCTGCACTGTCGCTCTCTTGGAGCGATCAGGCAGCAGGGGGGTGTTGGGGCTGGTCTCTACACTCATGTGGAGACCAAAGAACCCTCTCCCCTGTCCCTGAAGCTGCCTCTGGCAGCTGGGACTCAATTGCTGGTCTATAGACCAGCCACTGCAGGGAGGGGAGTCTTTGATGACTGCTGTAGGCTTCCATGCCTACAGGAATCATCAAAGGGCTTATGGAGGCTCGTTTTTGCTGTTGCTGGTCTGCCTGGGCTTCCAGGGAGACCACCAGGACCAGAGCCCCGTGCAAAACGAGAATTAACCCCTAAATGCCGCGATCATTGAAGGGGTTAACGCTGCACTGTCGCTCTCATGGAGCGATCAGGCAGCTGGGGGTGTTGGGTCAGGTCCCCACACTTGTGTGGGGACCCAATCAACACACAATCCCCTTCCCTGAAGCTGCCTGTGGCAGCTGAAAACACAATTGCTGGTTATGCAGCAACCGCGTTCTCAGCCTACAGAATCACTCCGTGGGAGTGATCTCAGGCTCGGGGGCGGGCTCTGAGTGGCTGTGCTGTCTGCCCAGACAGCAGCAGCAGCGCCCCCGTGTGGTAGCTCAGCCTCTAACATCCACAATTTTTTCTGGATGTAAGAGGCTGACAAAACCTAGGCGCTAGGACAAAATTCTCTGTCGCCATGGCGACCTGGGATGTGTCGAGCCCTGTCCTATAGCCCCTATATGCCACTACCCCCCCCAAAATATGCCTTATAACCCCCTATATACCACTGTGCCCTTCATATGCCCCCCCAGACCTACCCCCGTGCTCCAGACTCCCTGGTGTCTGGGGGCAGACGGTGAGCATCTGCACGATGTGCGTAGACAACCATAACTGCCCCTAAATTCACCCTAAAGACCCCATCAACCATAACTGCCCCTGAATTCAGTACCTACCTTAAGAAGGCATATGTTTTTGAAGAGATCTCACAAGCTGGGTGACAGAAAATTACACCCAAAATAAATCCCAGGTGGACAGACCCCCGAAAAACCAAACACCGTTCACTCCAAAGATCAAGTATATAATACAATAGATAACACTGTAAAGCTTACATTAATGTTCATCTTAAAGCAATGTTTGCAAAAATAAAAATAGGAAACACTTGGTGCCGTATGCAACAATATTATAACAATGAAGTCATCTAAATAGGATTAAGTGAGTTGTGTACTCACAAAAGCAGCCCCTATTCACAAGGACATTTAAATGTGTGTTGTTGGAGAGGCTTGATATAGTGTGAAAGCTAAAAACTCTTGTCGCTCCGTTAGCAATGATCACGGGGGACCGCAGTCCAAATAATTCATTATTCGTTAATCTGGATATACCTGGCAAGCAGAGATTATTTTAAAAAAAAAAGTTAAAGTGTCAGAAAGGTGACTGAAGAACGTCAAAAACCATCAGCTTCTGCAGGGATATTCTGCAGAGATAGATTTTGCACTAGCTGCAACTCCAAAGAGGCAGCAGGTGCTGCTGCTGGACTATCTTGGATTGTCCAGAGTTTCAGCTACAGGGGATTTGTCAGGTTTCCAAAGGTTCCCCTTTTCTATAGGAGAGGAAAATGTAACAAAAGTAAACTTTGTAGGGTGTATCTCCTACATAGCTGGCACTGAAGAGATAAGGAAGATAGAGTGTGCCTTGCTAAAGACAGCAGCCAAAACAAACTGTGCAACTGGGTCAGCAGAATCATCCAACAAATGTTGTGGAAGACAGCAATGACAGAGTTTGTGAGAGGACTTCTTATAACTACACACAAGACAACCCTTAGAAGAAACAGAAAAAATAAACAAACTTAAATGCCCTGACCAACATGGATAATGAAAAATAAACAATGTATCAATCTACTGCAACAGCAGGGTAAGCGTTCTAGCAATCATTACACGTAACAATGAGATGGAGGATCAGGTATCTGAGGGCATGGTCACCTCCAAAAACAAGCTAGGAACTGTGAGGCAAAATGAGAGTGCAGTCAAAGAGGAGTTGGAGGCAGCACAGTAACATCAGTCTTTACTGGTTGGCAGCCACAGAAGAAGCTTCGTACAGGATGAACAGAAGAGACACACTAACTGGACTATCTACCAGCCTCCCAATCAACCTTTGGTGTGATACCAAGTTAGCAAGATAACATCTTAAGATGCTGAGAAAGGGGATATTCTGTTCAGAGATGGGACTTGACATAACACAGGTTTGCTTGGGGCTGTTCTACCTTTTTAAGCAGCCTTTCACACATGGATTTTAAGACAGGGATATAGGGGGTATAAGAAAAAAAAATAAAAATATTTTGTGCAAAGCTTCAAGACAGCAGGATTGATTCACTACAGAGAACAAAACCATACATTATTAAAGTGAGACCCTAGCTAGCTAGCTTTTCCTGTAACAAGGTCTGAGCATCGTTGGTCTGTGAACTATGCAGGACATACTTAGACCCTCACACAAGGAAACGTCACTTGATAATGCATAGGGATATTAGGTGGCTCTCCACCAAACACAAATAATTCAGTCTTCCAGAGTAAAGAAATTGATAGCCTGTCAGCAAAAACTGGATAAAATTTTACACATCTACATAATAAAAAGTAAAACACCAAGGTCAATTATCTGTTGCAAACGTGCAGACCTGTAAAATGTGTTCTCGTATCATTAAAAACCAGAAGTCAGAATAAAATTAACAGCAAAACATGCCACATGGAGACCGTGCCTCTCCATCTTATGCAACACGTGTACACCACTGCTCTGAATCCCATTATACCCAGACTTAGCCACCCGTATGCCAACACTGCCACTCGCAGAGTTATACAGTCTTTAAGAAGTACCGACAACTACCAGAACAGTAGCAGACACATGGAGTGTCAGTAAAGGCACACCATTATTTACTCCACAACGATTACGTATCTACACGGGCACATGGGACTACAACGCCGCACCAAACGTGCTAGACGGATTCTCTAACATGCGCGCTCTCCCCACGCATTCCCCCAGGCCCTTAAAAAATATACTGCCTGATAACCATCTATTGTTGTTCTCTCGCCAGGTCCGATAATTTTAGCAGAATTCATAGAGCCAACGTTCAAATTTGCCTTGCTTCTAACCTTTTTTTTGAGCTCCTGATCTACTTTCAGCAGAGAAGACATGGCGAAGTCAACACAGTCAGTTTAATGCTGGTAGCCCACACCGGCTATGTGATATTACAGTTCCGGAAGTGACGTCAGAAGAACTGCGCCGTGGAGTTACATACACCTCCCGGTGGACGGTACCAATCACGTTCTTTGCCAATTCCTGATAACCTATCGATAGATAAGACATAACTAAATGATTACAGTACATGGCTGCAGGAACGCATGCATCGTTTTTGTGTAATGCCCCATACATTCAGCTTTTTGTCTCAATGACTTCAGTGTGTATCATCATAAAGTACCGACCCTAAGCGTTTTACTTATATTGAAAGCTGATTTGTATACATAACCTCTTGCTCTATTTCACCGATCAAGTCTTTAACCATCAACAGCTTGAGCCATTGAAAACCACCTTTGCAAGATATATAGTCAGAGGCGTATCTAGTGAAAATAGCGCCTATGGCAAGCACTGAAATTGCACCCCTGTCCAAACTTTCACACATTAATTCACACTCTTTATTCCCCCCTCTCCCTCCCTTGTCACTTTCTAACCCCTTTCCCTACTACCCTCTTCCTCTCCCCCTTTGTAGTTCTCTCACCTTGAGGTCCAGCAACAAGAGTCTTGTCTTCCTGCGCTGCTGCGGTGTCCGCTGCTTCACTGCTAAGCGCCGTAATATGACGTCATATTTCGGCGCTCAGCAGTGAAGCAGCAGGCACCTGGGAGCGGCTTTTAAATGCTGTCTTTTTTTTTTATGCGGGGGAGAACGAGGGCCGTCGAGCCGTTGCTAGGTGTCCCTCTCTCTCCTCCGCATCAAAAAAAAAAGACAGTGTTTAAAAGCTGCTCGCTGGTGAGCGCCGAAATATAACGTCATATTACGGCGTTCAGCATGAAATGCCGGCACCAAGACGAAGGTAGAGGGCTCGTGGAGGAGAATGAGAGGCGCCAAGCATTTAAAAGCCGCTCACTGGCGCCCCCTTTCAAATGGCGCCTATGGCACGAGTCATACCCTAGATACGCCTCTGTATATAGTATACAATGTAAAAAAAACAAAACAGTATTGCAGTAATACCTTTTTTATTGGACTAAGATAATATTTAAAAGACAAGCTTTCCAAAGTTATCCTCTCTACTTCAGGTCTGAAGCAATACTAATCGATACAATCAATAATGAAAATTGTTGCCAAGAATTTCATTATCAATTAGTTGAATAGATTTTATCGAATATAAGATGAGGGTTTTTCCACACCAAATGCTCTGAAAAATACCCCTCGTCTTATAATCCGACCAAAAATAAACACTAAGATCTGGATCCTTCTCTCTGGCAGCCGGTGGACATCTGTGCGATGCGCGCAAACATCCTTCACTACTTCCCTCCACTTCCGCCGGGACTTCTATGATGGAGAACCGGCGTCACATGACCTTTCCGGTGCGCCACCATAGAAGGCCCGGCTGTCAGAGAGGAGGACCCGCCGCAGCGCTGCAAGGCACCTGGATCCTTCTCTATAGCAGCCGGTGGGCGTCTGTGCGATGCGCGCAGACAACCTTCACTACTGCCCTCCACTTCCGCTGGGTCTTCTGTAATGGAGCCCCAGCGTCACATGACCATCCGGTGGTCAGTCATAGAAGCTCCAGCGAAAGAAGTTTGTCTGTGCATCACACAGACGTTCACCGGCTGCCCCCACTCGACATCAGGGAGTCTGGGGTAAGTGCGAGGGGTGGCATATAGGGAGTTATAAGGTATATCAGGGGGCACAGTGGGGGTTATAAGGCATACAGGGGGTATAAGGCATATCTGGGAGGCAGAGTGGCAAGCCTGGGCTCAGATATGCATATTCTGCTGTTTGTGTTTAACATCCAGTTTGTTCATTAAATTATTTTAAATAAACCCATCCAATTAATCGAAAAAATATTATGAAAATAATCGTTAGTTGCAGCTCTAAACATGACAGAAGTTACCCCGTAAAACAAGTGATGGTGTTAGAGACAAGAACAACAATTAAATTGTTAGATAACAATATCTAATTTTTTTAGATATGTTTTTTTCCCTGCAGCTCTTCCTCACTTTGCCAGCGCACTTAGGAGTCCTGGTCCTCAGTGTCAGAACAAATGCGGTGGTATCTGATAGCTTGGTTGTAGATGACCCCTTGTTTTGTGTAATTGGATGAAAGCTTGATTTGTGGAGGTAGCTGTACCTGTCTGTGACACCTGTCTGTTGGTGACACCTATGTTTTAAGAAATTCATTTTGAGTTTTATTGATGGGTGGAATAATTTGAAAGATTCATGGAAGTTTAAAAGGTTTTCTTCTCTTTCTCTTTTCATTTTATCAAAAAGGCCATCGATATTGTCAGGTGGGGGGGTGCAGGTCGTGGCGCAGGCACCACCACACAAAGTCCAGTAACGCAGTACAAAAGGGGCAAATCCAAGCGAGTAGTCTGGTGTTCTGTCTGAGAGGGAGGTTACACCATCGGGGCTAAGCCCCGCCCCCTCCTCGGCGGGAGCGCGACACGCGCGAGGCACGCCGTGCGCGCTGACCGTGAGGTCGGGAGCACCGCCTGCCACGAGGCAGTGCCGAGCCGTTATCGGGAGGTCCGTCTGCCCGACGGTTCCCGCGACGAGGGATCCGGGACTCTACGTGGCGCACGGTGACAGATATAAAGATAATATTTATATGGTTTGTGGGGGTGAGTGGCTAGGAATCCACCCAGGATGACCCATTACAATAGGTATGGATACACTTATTGGACCAATATTTGGCTTCATAGAAAACATTCTTAAGCCCCTAGTTAAAAAACATTGAGAGCTTTATACAGGACACCACAGATGAGCCAACACAATGAGCCAATTCACAAACTTACCTGCTAATACTATACTTGTAACCACCGATGTGGAGTCTTTATATAGTAACATCCCCCATAAAGATGATATTGAGGCCTGCATCAAATTCCTTTCCTCCCACAATGTCACACAACAACTACCTACAAATGACCAGGACAGCCATGAGCACTAAAATGTCACCACAATACGCTAATCTTTTCATGGCCGACCTAGAACAGAGATTCCTAGCCACTCACCCCCACAAACCATATAAATATTATTGTTATATCAATGACATTTTCATAATATGGACAGAAGGAGAAGAAAATCTTTCAAACTTCCATGAATCTTACAATTCATCCCACTCATCAATAAAACTTAAAATTAATTTCTCAAAACATAGTGTGAGCTTCCTGGACTGTGCCATAAGTGTCACCAAAGGCTCCCTTCACAGACAGGTATAGGTTCCTCCACAATTCAAGCTTTCATCCCAATCATACAAAACAAGGTGTCATCTACAGCCACCGCAGGCTCCAGGGAAAAACTATATCTATAACTTGTGACACTGTAAACCCCAGGGAGATGCTTAGTGTGGCATTTGGGTACAGGTGCTATCAGATCATAAATATGGGTCCCTGGGGTGGAGCAATTGGAGAGCAGGGTGGGCCAATGCTCCATTTCCCCATTTTGTGGAAATTCCATGCCGGGTTTCCCAGGAGGCAAGAAGTCCACAGGATCCGGTCCGGGATTCCTATGGGGCCGGCGTCAGGCACAGGTGCTGGGCATTAAAAACCCCTGGAGCCTGATATTCAGAGACTGTTGGGGGAAGAGGAAGTTTCCCTGAGCTCCCAGGGCAAGGAGAGGCCCTGCACAAGAGGACCATCCCGGAGCCAAGTGAGGCAATACCTGCCTGGACATTTTGTGTGTTGTCTGGGTGAGGTTTTCCAGAGCCTGGCGTAGCTCGGTCTGGCTGGGAGGTTGAGGTAGTGGGTGATTAGGCTGGTCAGTCTGGACCAGCATAGTTCATTTAGAGAGGCCTCCAATTGGGAGCTAGGTTTTCTTTTTATGATTTGGTTTTTGGGGTTTAAGCGGTTAAAATAAAGCACTGTTTTGTTCAAAGCTGCTGTTCCTGACTCTGATTGCCCTAGAGGACTGTGCGGCCCTCATGCTACAGGGGTTGTCGCATATGGTGGAGAATGCGGGCAAAGCACTGCTATGGTCTGTGGGCAGAAAGCACGAACCAAGTGAACAACTGAGTGGATGCTGGTGACGAGTGCTACACCAGATCCAGGAACCCCAAACGTGAGACAGTGTTGCGTGGCCTGAAGTTACCAAGCTACTGTGGATGTGCCAGAAGATATTACAGCTTAACCCAGAGGATTGAGTGGAAACTCTACAAAGACTGTTGCATGGTATGTGCCCTTATGTATTGCTGGCTAAAATACATATGCTTACGGAGGATGGCCTTGATGTGTTTGTGACGACTTATTGCTGGATAAAAGTATTGCATATCTGTGAAACCTGCAAAGGAAAAGCATTTTGTCGCTATGGCCTGCTGGTAATTACTTGATTGCATACTGCAGAGGGAGCGATTAAAGACCTGGAGTACAATCTCTTGGATTTGCGTATTGCAGTGACTGCTAGTCTAATGCAAGATGGGAAAAGGACAGCAAAGCAGAAATAAAATGTCCTTTCCATGTTTCACTCGCCAGCCAACCTGCAGTGGATATGTGGAACCACTGAAACTGGCACAAAAGGCATATATAAAGGGTGCAGGGTCCTGTATTGAGGCACAAGAGTTAAAGGAGCAAATTGAATCCTTAAAGTGGCTGCACCAGGGTGAAGTCTCTGATTTGAACTTGCAGCTAAAAGCAGTTACACATAAACGAAATGCTGCAGAAACGAAAGTGGGAATGCTACCTATGTCTTGCAATTGTGCTGCACAGGGGGACAAAAGAGACTTTACAATAGCTAGAGAGAGTCTTTCACTGGTGGTTCTTCAACTTCAGGAGGAGAAACACAAATTACAGATGATGCTATCAAACAGAGGGACTGTGAACTTAAGAGACTGACAGAGTTAAATGTTTGCTATGACAAACTGAGTCGTGGTGAATGTAACAATGTGGCATGGACTACCAAGCTCAGGAAAGTGGAAGCTATGCCCAGAGATGAGCTGAATCAGTATGTGATTGAGCAGTCAGAGTATGTTGGGAAACAGATATGCAAGAACAAAAAGCTGACTGATGAGTGTATGCTAAAAGAACATGAATTAATAGAGGTTAAAAACCAAGCAGCACAATTACAGGAAGAATTGCACCGAACTATTGGCCAGCTTGAGGGAGAAAATCTCACTTTGCAAAATGAAATGGCTGCTTCTAGAGAAAAACATGTTGACATGTCGGCAAAACTTAAAGAGATAAAACAGTTGCAGGAACAAAAGCTGGTGGTTGAAAAACGTCTCGCAGAGGTGTCCCAGAAAGGTAAAGAGGACGCAGATCGTGTATTCGGGCTCCTTTCTGAGAATAGCAATGTGAATTTAACACTTGCAGTTAAGCGTCTAGAAAAAGTAAAGCTGCAGGAGACCGTAAAACAACTACAAGATGAAATCCAGGCCTTGTCTAAAGCTAGTAAAGAGAGCACTGAACTTCATAAGGCCAACGTAGCACTAAAAGACAAATATTTCCAGAAAAAGGCAGAACTGGAATCGTGCAAGGATCAGATACAGGACACAGAAGCTCAGCTAAAGCAAATGGAGACAGCTATGCTTCTAAAAGAGGAGGATTTAGGATTGGCTATTCACAACAGAGATCAAGCTTTAAGGGAGAGTGATATGAACTAACGTAACCCGGAAGCAATACTGAGTAACATAGAACGTGACAGGCAAACCTTAATGAGGCAGCTTGCTGATATCCAGACTGAGAGAGACAAAATGGCGGAGAGTCTGGAGAATGCCCAGACTTTGAATGTAAAGCTTCAACAAGGTGGGCTTGAACTGGATAAAGACAATAAATCTCTCAGACATCAACTGGAAATATCAACCTTAGAGCTGAGTGAGGTGAAAGCAACCCTTGAGGAACAAAGGGTTACCGCAGTAGGAAAACACAGACTACTACAACTCCAGTTAGATGAACTGGGTATACAGATGCAGCTCTGCAGCAACAGATTAAGGTCCAGGAGGAAGAGGACACCGTATCTGAAACGTTAAATATTGTACAAGCAGCGGGTGAGCAGCCACAGTACAATACAAGATGTCTGGAGAAAAAGACTGTGATTAAGAATGCCATTAAATGTAAGCTTTATGGGTTAAGTGAAGGCGGGTCTATGCATGGTGCTAGGAGTACTGGCCAACTAGAATATCAACATGGCAGTAAGCTACTCCAGGGAGCAGCTGGTCCCAGGTCCAGCAGAAGCCATACTTCAAAGGAGGAACCTTCTACAGGTGACAGTAAGGTCCATCCTTTACATGCATCTAGGGTAAAAGGACATAAAAATGGGCTTGGTATTAAAAGGAGTGATGGTGAAGAAGCTACTGGAAGATGGTGTGCACTTGGCTGTATCGCATAGACCACGCAGAGTAAAACCTTTGGATGAGCAAGCTACAATGGTGCTCATTTGTACAGAGAAGAGACGTGGTTGTGCAGTGTGTTTCCCATTCGCTGATGGCTGCAGAAACCTGGAAGGGCAGACGGCTACAAGGAGAAAGTCTCCAATCCCGGGACACGTTTATGGTGTGTGGAAAGGAAAGCCTCCTGATGCCTACCTAAGAGGGACGTCATCACCAGAGCTGCTTAGTCCCATGGTCGCTCAGCCCCATGGTTCTGAGCTGGTGGGGAGGATATGTGACAGTGTAAACCCCAGGGAGATGCTTAGTGTGGCATTTGGGTACAGGTGCTGTCCAGATCATAAATATGGGTCCCTGGAGTGGAGCAATTGGAGAGCAGGGTGGGCCAATGCTCCGTTTCCCCATTTTGTGGAAATTCCATGCCAGGTTGCCCAGGAGGCAAGAAGTCCGCAGGATCCGGTCCGGGATTCCTATGGGGCCGGCGTCAGGCACAGGTGCTAGGCATTAAAAGCCCCTGGAGCCTGATATTCAGAGAGACTGTTGGGGGAAGAAGAAGTTTCCCTGAGCTCCCAGGGCAAGGAGAGACCCTGCACAAGAGGACCATCCCGGAACCAAGTGAGGCAATACCTGCCTGGACATTTTGTGTGTTGTCTGGGGGAGGTTTTCCAGAGCCTGGCGTAGCTGGGTCTGGCTGGGAGGTTGAGGTAGTGAGTGATTAGGCTGGTCAGTCTGGACCAGCATAGTTCAGTTAGAGAGGGCTCCAATTGGGAGCTAGGTTTTCTTTTTATGATTTGGTTTTTGGGGTTTAAGCGGTTAAAATCACTGTTTTGTTCAAAGCTGCTGTTCCTGACTCTGGTTGCTCTAGAGGACTGTGCTTAAGACCCCTAAAAGTGACATGTATGGCCCTCATGCTACAGGGGTTGTCGCAAAGTATATAATTATATACCGTATTGGCTCGGATATAGGCCGCACCCTAAAAGTTTGGTGCTTTTTTAAAGAAAATTTTTTTCTTTAAAAAAGCACCAAAAAAAAACATGCTGCCACTCTGTCCCCCCCCGAGATATGCTGCCACTGTCCTCCCTCCCCGAGATATGCTACCACTGTCCTCCTCCCCCCCGAGATATGCTGCCACTGTCCTCCTCCTCCTCCCCCCCGAGATACGCTACCACTGTCCTCCCTCCCCGAGATATGCTACCACTGTCCTCCTCCCCCCCCGAGATATGCTACCACTGTCCTCCTCCTTCCCCCCCCCCGAGATATGCTACCACTGTCCTCCTCCTTCCCCCCCCCCTCCTCGACTTACCGGAGCAGACTCCCGGGTTTCTTGCGGGGCCGGCGGGGGACATCTACGCAATACGCGTATGCAACTTCCGGTGCCAGTACCGGAAATTGCATATGCGTATTGCGTAGATGTCCCCCGCCGGTCCCGCAAGACACCCGGGAGTCTGCTCCGGTAAGTCGAGGGTGGGCAGAAGTAAAACGCATCGTGCGGACGGTCCGCACGATGCGCTTAGACAACCTGCCGTGCCGGCACCCCCCCCCCGTGGGAAGTGCTGGCAGGGGAGGCTGTCTGAGCATATCGGGGAGTAGGATGCAGGTCCCCTGCACCGCTGCGGGGGATCTGTATCCTAACCCCGCTGCCTGCCCGGCGCCCGGGACTGCATGTCCCGGGCGTCGGGCGCTAGACCCCGAATATAGGCCGCACCCCCACTTTAAAGACTTAAAGTGGGGGAAAAAAGTGCGGCCTATATTCGAGCCAATACGGTATTTTAAAATTAAATCTGCCCTAAGGACACCTTGGGAAATGCTTCTACAGTACAAAGAAAACACAAGCAGTATCCCTCTGGGGTTACTAGTTGGGTTACCTACAACCCAACTCTGGGGGAAATATGCAAGTACTCTCAGAGGACCCCATACCCCCAAACAAGATAACTGTTATCATTATATACTGAGGCACGCACTGACGGTGGTACAGCATAACTTTTATCATTATATACTGAGGCAAACATTGACAGGGGTACAACATAACACCTATCACAATATACTGAGGCACGCACTGATGGTGGTACAGCATAACACCTATCACTATATACTGAGGCAAACTGTCACGTCAATACGCGAGCTGGTAAGCGAGAGGGTTCTTAATAGCAGGAATCAATTCACACAAAAAAATCCAGGCGAGATATAATTGGAATAATCAGAAGCAAAGTCAGGACACGAAGTAAGGGTTCAAGGCAGGCTGCCAGTATCGATAGTCGGAATCACGAAACAGGGTCTGGTACACAAAGGGTCAAAAATAGAGAAACGCTTGCGTATAGGAAACAAACTTCAACTGATACCTCAGCAAAGGTTGCTGGGAGTGATGCATTTAAATATATTTAAATTTGGCGCCAAAATTACGTCAGCACATGAAACGCATTGCCATGGCAACGCTGGAGCATGTCCTGCTGGTGTCTGCCGGCAATGACAGAGGGATGCGTATCCTTGGGACGAGTTTGTGAGGGCCCCCTCCCTCTTTCTAGCCTCCTGCGGCAGCTGCCGGGGTGTGTCGCTGGAGAGATCCTGCTGACTTCTGTATTGGCAAGCAGGGTATGAGAGGAGGCAGCGTTTCAGTGTAGGAATGTTGGCTAGGGAAAGTACCCGCTTCATGACACAAACATTGACGAGGGTACAGCATAACACCTATCACTATATACTGAGGTGCGCACTGACGATGGTACAGCATAACACCTATCACTATATACTGGGCACACAGTGACGGTGGTGCAGCATAACACCTATCACTATATACTGAGGCACACATTGACGGTGGTACAGCATAACCCCTATCACGATATACTAAGCCAAACATTGATGTGGTATAGGTCTTCCACTTCAGTACCTGGCTTAGTATAGGGATGCACCGAAATGAAAATTCTGGACCGAAACCGAAAGTTCAGCATTCACTTGGCCAAAAATGACCCCCCCCCTTTAAAAAAAAAAAAAAAACCTTTTATTAAAAGTAACACACCAAAATTAGACAAAAATATTCAATAACAATATTAATATATATATATATATATATATATATATATATATATATATATATACCAAATTTGTCACGAAACCAGGGTCCATACGGATAACTGAAAGGACCCAGCGTGCCCAAAGATTGTGTGCAGGAGTTACGGTGCAGTAGCGGAGTTGGACAGGGCCTGGTTGCAGAGCGACCACACTCACCCAGGTGATGAGCACCTAGGGTTGTGCAGCCACATACCAGCGCCCTGACATAGCAGCAGATGTAATCCAAAAGGAAACAAAGTGATATCCTGCAGGCACGAAACATATCACTAGAATCACGTGCAGGATGCTGCAGGCTGGGAGAATGGAAGCTAAGCAAAGGATATAGCAGAAACATAACAAGCAAGGGGGACAGGGAGCGCAAGAGACAGAGAGACCAAGCTAGAAACATAACCAGACAAGACATACCTAATACAGGGCACAACAGGGAACAAGACAGGACACCCCGCTGCCGGGGATACAAGACAGGACACCCCGCTGCCGGGGATACAGGACAGGACACCCCGCTGCCGGGGATACAGGACAGGACACCCCGCTGCCAGGGATACAAGACAGGACACCCCGCTGCCGGGGATCCAGGACAGGACACCCCGCTGCCGGGGATACAGGACAGGACACCCATAAATACAGGAACTAGCCTAGGACTACTTGATAACTATTGGAGATTCCGTCACATGTTATGGCCATACTATGCTTAGCCCACCACTACGCCAAAGTACTCCAATGACGGTGGGTCCTAACGCTAATCCCTGCTGACAAAGGTACGAAACAAACCAAACATGAAATCCAGACACATAGCACTGAGACATACCTTGGACTGCAGACTGAGACAAACAGAACACACAGGTGGGGCACAACTTATAAAGGAAACAGAGCTGAAGCAAAGAGCAGAACTAGAAGCCAGGAATGAAAGAGCAGAACTGAGCATACGGAAATCCAGGAATGGATTAAAGCAAAACAGAAAAACTGAAGCAAGATAGATATGCAGCTCTGCATCCTGGGTAGAACGTGACAGTATTGGCTCGATTATAGGCAGCACCCCAATATAGGCCGCACCCTAAAAGTTATGGGCTTTTTTAACCCCTTAACGACAATCCACGTACATGTACGGGGTTGCCGTGCAAGGGGTTAACGACAATGCCCGTACATGTACGGGCTGCCGTTAAATAGCTGCATCGCCGCGATCGCGGCGTTTTCGCCGCGATCGGCGGCTTTGCAGCATCCACGGAAGCCTCCCAAGTGAGGCTGACCGTGGATCCGGGGAGGGCAGCCCTCGGCAGCCCTCCCCGGAAGAAAAATGGCCGCCGCCGCACCGATCATGAAAGATCGCGGCGGCGCCCGGCTAAAACAGCTTAGGAAGCGATCGGAATCGCTTCCTAAGCATAAATGGTGTTACTGACATGCCTCGATATCGAGGCATATCAGCAACACTAGCCCCCGACCCCCGATCGCCTTGTGATTGCTCCGAAGAGCAACCACAAGTGCCATCCTGTAAATGACGTTGCCGTCATTCACAGGATGGCATTAACAATAGAAATGAGTTCATAGAGGGTCTATCCAGACCCTCTTGTGAACTCTCGAGCTCCTCCTGCAGGTTGAATGCAGGTACTGCATCCAACCATGCAAGGTCAATGGAGCCCAGCTCACTAATGAGTGATTAGTAAAAAAAAAATAAAAAAAAATTTAAAAAAATTTAAAAAAAAAAAAATTTAAAAAATGTTTAAAAAAATAAAAATAATATGGTAACATATAAAAATCCCCACTGTCACCAAAAAAAAAAAAAAAAAATTAATAAGCAAGTCCTAAAATTCTTTATCTTTACAAAAATTCCAGCATGGAAAGAGTTAAAATATTGGCATTACAAATGCCCATAGGGTGTCTCGTATTAAAAAATGCATGAGTGGATGGGGTAAATTGAATTGGCCGGGTTCAAAGGTGTCCCAAATATGGGACATGGGGGCAGTAGGATCAGATGTCTGAATGGCCAAAAAATACACACCTCACAAAGGCGGCCTTTTACCTCCCAAATAACCCAACAAACCCATGCATGTGGGGTATCACTGCGCTCAGGAGATGTTACTGAACACATATTGGGGTGTTGTTTGACAGGGACATATACCAGGAGCGATAAATTTATACCTGAAGTACAACGTGTGTGAAAAAAATACAAAAAAATTTACTACCATAAAGTTTCACAAAGGCTGGTGGTAAAATTAGTGCATGGAAAGGGTTAAATTACCAGAATGTGAAATACCTTGGGGTGTCTAGTTTTTAAAAATATATGACTTGATGGGGTAAATTGCATTGGCCGGCTTCAAAGATACCCGAAATGGCACATGGGGGGAAGAATTACCAGATTTGGAAAAAAAGGTTTTGAAATAGCAAAACGCTACCTGTACTTATTGCCCCATAACGTGCAGAAAAAAGCAAAAAAACATAAAAACATTGGGTATTTCTAAACTCAGGACAAATAGTAGAATCTATTTAGCATGTTTTTTCATTCGTTTTTGCAGATGAGTAAAAGTTTTTTGTTTAAAAAGTGAGAAAAAGTAATTTTTTAACAAAAAATCCCCATATTTTATCATTTTTTTTATAGTAAATTAGATGATATGATAAAATTAATGGTATCTAAAGAAAGCCCTGTTTGTCCTGAAAAAAACAATATATAATATGTGTGGGAGCATGAAATGAGAAAGAAGAAAATCACAGCTAAACAGTAACACCGAAAAATGTTAAAATAGCCATTGTCCCACAATATACTACGAGTAATAACCCCTATTGTCCTTAAGGGGTTAAAGAAAAACTATTCTTAGTAAAAAAAACAAACAAACAGTGGAATAGATATGCTGCCACTCTGCCCACCCCAGATATGCTGCCACTCTGCCCCCCCGAGATATACTGCCACTCTGCCCCCCCCGAGATATGCTGCCACTCTGCCCCAAGGTGTGCCCCCCCGACTTACTAGTGCAGACTCCCCGGGGTCTTCCGGGGCCGGTGGGCAACATGCGTATATAACTTCCGGCAAGGAAGATTGTTAACGTACATCGCACAGACGTTCACCGGCTGCGGCGATGGGATTGTAAACAGCCTCCGCTGCTGGAACGTCTGCACGATGTGCTTTAACATATGCACTTTTACCTATTGTGTAAATACAGCCTTAAATCCTTCTAGATTGTAAACTCGTTTGAGCAGGGCGCTCATTACCTGTTGTCTCTGTAAGTCAAATTGTTATGTTACATACTACTTGTTTTGTCCTGTCCACCCATTGTACAGTGCTATGGAATTTGATGACGCTATATAAAACGATATATAATAATGCTATATATTAATATTGTTATTGAATTTTTTTGTCCAATTTTGGTGTGTTACTTACTTTTAATAAAAGTGTGGTTAACACACCAAAATTGGACAAAAAATCAACAGCAATATTACCGTATTTGCTCGATTATAAGACGACCCTGATTATAAGACGACCCCCCAAAATCAAAATATTAATTTAGGAAAAAAACAAAAAGCCTGAATATAAGACCCTATAGGAAAAAAGTTTTACTAGTAAATATTAATTCATGTAAACTAATTTTCATATTTAATAAAAGCTATGATTGAGAAAAATATATTTTTTATTTCCTTTTATTTGCCAACCTGCCCCCCAGTTATGCACATCTGCCCCCGGGCTTGCCACTCTGCCCCCAGAAATGCCTTATACCCCCCTATTTGCCACTCTGCCCCATGATGTGCCTTTTAACCCTCTATATGCCACTCTGCCTCCAGAAATGTCTTATACCCTCCTATATGCCACTGTGCCCCATGATATGCCTTTTAACCCCCTATATGCCCCTCTGCCCCATGATATGCCTTATACCCCTATATGCCACTCTGGCATATAGGGGATTAAAAGGCATATCATGGGGCTGAGTGGCATATAGGGGGTTAAAATGCATTTCTGGAGATATATATAAATACTGCTAACAGCAATCACACTCCTATCAAGCCAAGGCAGCCAGTACATGCTGGAACCTGGGGATGATAGGAGTTTGAGTACAGCCTCCCTATGCCATGCTACCACCCCCACCCCCTTACACATCCATGCTATCACACACACACTCATTCACAAACATTTAAATACTCATTCATTCCATTAATCACACATACACACACACGCTCAAACCCCCCACCCCCTTACCTGAACTGCAGATCTCCCACTCGCAGACTTCTGCAGGGGCCCGGCTGTGCGTGCAGCTTCTCTGGCCTCGCCCCCAGAGGAAGGAGGGGGGAGGTAGAGTTATGTGAGGACTGTGCTAGCTTCCTGTTTCCTGCTGCTAATAGCAGAGACGCTGCTCGCGATCAAAGCCCGGTAAGCAGCACGGCCGAAGCAGAATGAGGTCTGATTAGAAGACGACCTCGATTATAAGACGAGGGGTATTTTTCAGAGCATTTGCTCTGGAAAAAACCTTGTCTTAGAATCGAGCAAATACGGTATATATAAATATATATAATTGCTAATAGCAATCACACTCCTATCATTCACAAACATTAATTCACAAACCTGCACAGAAGCTCTATCAAAAATCACGAGGAAGATAAATATTGCATACCGGTAGGACATTATTTCACCCAGATTAATCACTCCATCCAAAACCTGAAAATGAAAGTGCTCATAGGGAATTTTAAAGACTCTCAGGAAAGGAAAACGTTTGAGATAACATACCATATTTGCTTGATTATAAGACTACCCTGATTATGACTCCTCAAAATTTAAATATTCATTTATAAAACAAAAGAAAAAGCCTGAATATGGGACTACCCTATAAAAAAAAAGTTTTATTAGTAAATATGAATTCACATGTAAACTGTTTTTTCATATTTAATAAAAACTATGATTGAGAAATGTTTTGTTTTTATTTCCTTTAATTTGATAACATGCCCCCCAGTTATGCACATCTGCCTCACAGCTTGCTACTCTGACCCAGTATATGCCACTCTGTCAGGCTCCATTCAGGCTCCATTCAGGCTGCATATGTCTGGTTTTCCCTTTTTCGCTACAATCTGTTCCTGGATTTCCTTGTGCTCTGTTCTGTGCGTCTGATTCCTTGATTCCAGTTCTGCTCTTTGCTTCAGCTCTTGTTTACTTTATAAGGTGTGCCCCACCCATTTGTTATGTTGTCTCAGTCCGCAGTCTAAAGGTATGTCCTTCTCTGTTCTGTGTATAGATTCAATGTTCAGTTTCAGCTTTGGCTATTCAGTAGGCAGGGTTTAGCATTAAGACCCACCGAATTTTTCCCCATGTCCCAGTTAAGAGTTCCTATTCTTGCTTAAAGGATCTCTGCTCCTTATTCCATCCCCTGTGTTCCTTGCCTTGTTCCCTGCCCTTTGCTGTGTCCTGTACCATGTATGTATGTATTGTCTGGTTATGTTTCTTGCTCGCTCTGTCCCCCTTGCTTGCTATGTCTCTGCTATTACCCTGCTTAGCTTCCCTACTCCCAGCCTGCAGCATCCTGCACATGATTCTAGTACTATGTCTCGTGCCTGCAGGATATCTCCAAGTTCTGCTCTGTTCTGGACAACATCTGCTACTATGTCAGGGCCCTGGTATGTGGCTGCACAACCCTAGATGTCTACCCAGGAGAGTGCAGTCACCCTGCAAAAGGCCCTGTCCAACTCCACTACTGCGCAATAACTCCTGAACTAATCTTTGGGTGCTCTGGGTCATTACAGTCGTCTGTATGGACCCAGTTCCTGACACACTCTGTCTCTCTGATATGCCACTCTGCCCCCCAGATATGCCTTATACCCCCCTATATGCCACTCTGCCCCCAGATATGCCTTATACCCCCTATATGCCCCCCCAACTTACTGATATATCCCCAGCCTTGCCCCCCATGCTCCAGACTCTCTGGTGTCAAGTGGGGGCAGCTGGCAGACTTCTGGGCAAGGCACACAGACAACCTCTGCTGCTAACTGGGACCTTCCAGATGACATGACTGGAAGGTCATGTCATCCCCGGCGGAAGTGTCGGGTAGCATCGGAGGCTGTCCCCATCGCACAGACCTCCACTGGGTGCCAGAGAAGAGGATCCAGGTCTTCTGCAGCGCTGCAGGGAATCTGGATCTTAGTCTTATAGGCGGACCTCTATTTGAGGTTTAATTATAAGATGACTTTAAATATAAGACGAGGGGTATTTTTCAGAGCATTTGCTCTAAAAAAACTGTTGTCTTGTAATCGAGCAAATACGGTATTTCAACACCATAAATGAGGGACTTAAAGCGGATTCTGGTTCCCTGACACACTACCAGAACTTTAAATGAACATACATCTTAATGTCCAATGCGTGTCTAATTGTAATACTTGTTTTGGATGTGTTTATTTGTTTTGCTATGTTTATTTGTTCTGGCCTTTGGTTGTCTCTGAACCATCATTTATTTATTTATTTTTTAATTTTATTATCAAATATACAAATTTTATTACACAATACATATTTGCACCAAAGTCTATTAACATTTCCATATATTTCCTTCGAGTAACACCTAGTGGTGTCATGAATAGAAAAAGTTTACTTTGATATTTATCATATTCATACATTCAAATTTCATTCATTCTTTTGTCTCACATAAAATTGTCATGTCGGTCCTATCAAATCCCTTTATGATAATTTAAAGATACGGCCTTATAATTACTTAAAAATCACATTCCTCTTTTAGCTAAGGGGGTAAGAAATGAGGAGGAAAGGATATGGAGGGATAAAAAGGTCCTAAGATAAGTTATTCAATTCCACAGGGTCTTTCTAAAATTAACAATTTATTTCTTGTTCCCTTGAAAGGTTACTCCAGGCTGACCATATATCGTTTTATGTACCATATTGGCTCGTATAGGTCGCACTCGATTATAGGCCTTTCCCTTCAAGTTTGGTGCTATTTTAAAGAAAAATGTATTTTTAAAGACAAAATACACATTAGTGGAATGGTAAAACAGTATTTTACCTAATAAACAGGAATACATGTATGTTAACATTTGCAGTTAGTCAGAATATTACATACAAACAGAAATTTGGAAAACCAATAGCCATTTTAAGGTCCCCCCTTAATTCATAATGCACCTTACTTATAGATATTCCCCCCTGCCCCCTGTAAATGCCACTCTGCCCCCTGTAAATGCAATGCTGCCCCCCACAAATAGCACTCTGCTCCCTTGATATGCCACTCCCCCTCCAGACTTACTAATGCACCCCCAGAGTCCTTGGTGTCTAGTGGGGCCAGCCGGTGGACGACTGCGCGATGGGGGCCGGGGCTTCTATGGTGGATCACCGGAAGGTTATGTCAGGCCTATGCTCTGTTATAGAAGCCATGTCGGATGGGCCGCAGCGGGGTTGTCTACATTGTGCAGACGTCCACCAGCTGTCGGAGAGGAGGATCCAGGTCACCTGCAGCGCCCGCAGCAGGGCTAAATGAAAAAGGAAAAAAACACCCGTCAGGGCCTGGAACTGAATGTCCCAGCGTCGGGCGATATGAGAGCAAATGCTTAGAATCGGGGTCGTCTTATAATCAGACCTCAAATAGGTCTGACTATGATACTAAGATCTAGATCCCCCGCAGCGATGCAGGGGACCTGGATCTTCCTCCTGTGTTATGCCCCCCCCAACTTACCGGTGCTTCTGAGTCCCCGGACTAAGCACCGTGGGACTCAGATGCAGGGAACCTGGATCCTCCTGTGTTATGCCCCCCCCATCTTACCCGTGCTTCTGAGTCCCCGGTGCTTAGTCCGGGCAGCATGTAGAGCTCCACGTGATTCGCGTAGACAACTTCCGCTCAAGTGCGTAGAGCTTTACACGCTGCCCGGACTAAGCACCGGGGACTCAGATGCAAGGGACCTGGATCCTCCTGTGTTATCCCCCCCCAACTTACCGGTACTTCTGAGTTCCCAGTGCTTAGTCCGGGCAGCGTGTAGAGCTATACGCGATTCACGTAGACAACTTCCGCTCAAGCGTGTAGAGCTCTACACGCTGCCCGGACTAAGCACCGCGGACTCAGAAGCACCGGTAAGTTTGGAGGAGGGAGGGAGTGTTAAATGGAGGGGGGGCATAAGGCATTTCTGGAGTGCTCTGTGAAATGCCTTTTAACCCCCTTAATGCCACTCTGCCCCATAATATGCCTTTTAACCCACTCTGGTATAAGGCAATTCTGGAGGCAGAGTGGCACATAGGGGGGTCAAAAGGCAAATCATGGGGGACAGTGGCATATAGAGGGTTAAAAGGCGTATCATGGGGCACAGTGGCATTTAGAGGGTATAAGGCATTTCTGGGGCAGAGTGGCAAGCCTGGGGGCAGATGTGCATAACTGGGGGGGCAGGTTGAAAAAAAGGAAATAAAAACAAAAACAAAATATTTTTCTCAATCATAGCTTTTATTAACAAGCAATTGTTCACATAGTTTACATGAATTAACATTTACTGGTAAAACTTTTTTCCTGTAGGTTGGTCTTATATTCAGGCTTTTTCTTTTTTTTATAAATTAATATTCAGATTTTGGGGGTCGTCTTATAATCAGGGTCGTCTTATAATCGAGCAAATGCGGTAATTTATTAGATCTTTAAAAAAATATTTTTCCATTACATATTGATGATCAATTTGATTTACTATACATGGCCAGTCTGGGGGTTCCTTTTCTTTCCATTTATGGCTATGCATAATTTAGTGTAACAACCTGGGAAGGTATCAGGAGTGGGAACCTGTTATGCAGGAGAGGGCTTGGAGACAATGAAGGAGGCACCACAATGTGGTGAAACCGAGAACAGGAACCAGTTCAAATGGTAATGGGTTAAACAGCAAATATAACTAATCCAGGTCACAGTCCAGATACAAACCAGGTCAAGAAGCAGGATTCACCAGGGCGGTGGCAGCAGCAGCAGAATGCAACTAAGCAGCTCTGAATACCTGAGCACCCCCATCATGGTTCTAGGGGCTTTCATAGGACTGGCAGGCACCTCCTCCGTAGCTCCACCCCTTGCTTCTTCCAGCAACTGAGGGGTTACTGGAGAAACCCTGGCCTCTGCAATGAAGGGGTTAAGGGAGGCGCACCACCTCCTTTGTTAACAGCTGCGCCTTCTCATCACCACGGTCTCCAGCTCCCTGCGGCGTGACCATGCCACCCCCCCCCCTAGTGCGTGCCATGGAGGTGCGGTGGCAATGAGAGGTAGGTACATGACATTTAGTTGCCAGAAGTATTTGTATTAATAAGTTCTGTTTATTTTTGCTTGTTATAGGAGAATCCAAACGGAACAAAAAATGTGCTATTACCGCTACCTATTTTTTATTTTAATAGATTGTTTGTCACAGGGCCACCATATATGTAATAGGGATCCTCTTTCTCTACTGCATCTCCAGCATGTATCCAGTGCTGAATCAGTTATTGTATGGATCTTTGTTGGTACCAGGTACCAGCGATGTAGCAGTAGGAATCTGCCGGGCGCTTTATAAATAAATGTAATGTAGGATTCCTGTAAATTTAGGCAGTGTACTGCTTTTCTTGTTCTCAGCCAAGCAGAATACCATATTTCTGTTTCAATAGTTTCACCTAAATCTGATTCCCATTTAACAATATTTCTTGTCTTGTCTCTATCTTTCTTGTTTTCCAGTAATTCTAGGGTCTTTGAAATACATTTTCTTTTATGCTGTATATCAATAAATTTGCTCAAACTCGTAGGAGTTGCTTGACAATTTTTATCTAGGTAGCTTTTTATTCAGATATATGAAAATATCTCTTTGGTATGTCAAATTCATGCTGAAGCCCTTCAAATGGCTGTCAGGATTATATCCTAACTGCAGGGTCTTTTATGTCAAACCCTACTTTTGTTCTTTCACCTATTTTGACCACCAGGGTTCACTCTACATGGGAATTCTCTGGTCTGACTTCCACCTAGACTTACTTGATTACTAGGCCTGTATCTGGACACTCCCCTGTTTGTTAGAGGCCTTTACCTTAAGACTGTGACTGATGACCTTACAGTCTGGCTGTGTAACTGGCTTGGGTCTCTGTTAGCCTGTGTGAAGCTGGAGAGCCTTTGCCGTTCGGTGTGTTTGGGCCCTGATTGTTTTAAAGCAGTCATTTAAGGCAGCAGGCTGCCTACCATAAGCTGGAGTAATTTATTGCTCTGGTAAAAGGAAAATGCCTGCAACCATCAAGTTTGCGTATGTTAAGGAGGGAAGACTTAGAAATTCAATCAAGATTGAAGTTCCTGAGAGAGAGAAGGAAGAGAAAGGAACAAAGTATGTTGTAGAGGAGGTGCTAATGGAAACACTTGGACTGGATCTTCAAAACATCTACTGCCTGTAAGACCAAGTTAGAGGTACATATATAGTAACATTACTGAACATCAATGTGTGTCACAACATCTAGAAGAATGTCAGAGAAAAGAAAGATGACCCTTGATTGGACGGATTCTGCTTTACATTGCTGTATGGCAGTGAGGAAATCCCTCTTACTGTTCATACGTATAACCCATATGTGTCTGATGAAGCTGTCATAGCCTGGTGATATTGATATTGTTACAAAGTATCTAACCTACAGAAGGTATGGAATGAGATGGGGATTTGGAACGGTAAGAGGAGGTTCCTTGTGCAGTTAACCAACCGCGATGAATCCACTCGGCGGCCCATGAAGTCGGTGAAGAGGGCCGTGAGCAGGTCAGGTAGGCCCTCCGCAGATTCGCCCTCAGGCAATCCGCGTATGCGGATGTTGTGGCGGCGACCCCTGTTCTCGAGGTGACGTCGGAGGGAGATCAAGAGCCGGTGATGGTGGTCAGTAGTACGCTGGGTAAGTAGAGTGGCCTGATGTTGCGAGGTCGTAGTATCCTCCAGGGTTGTCACCCGGCGCTCCAACATGGAGAGGTCCGTGCGTAAGGCTGCTACTTCGTCGCGGACGACCTGTCTCAGCTCCACGATGAGGTTCGAGAAGTCCGTTCTCCACGGCGCAGAGGAAAAAATTTGCAGTGCCTCAGGCGTGGGAGGAGGGAGAGGTAGCGGAGGAGCAGGCTGAGGATCGTCAGCTGAAGACATACTGGCAGGGGAACCTGCCTCGTGGTCCTCAGAGGCCTGTGAGGCCAGGTCTGCCGGAGTGTGGAAATAGTCTCGCAGGTAGGCTTCTTATTGCGACCCATAACAGCACGTGTATTCGTTTTCTGCAAAAATCTGGCGAGCGATGGCGGAGCTAGTCAGTTAAACAGCCATCTTCCCTGAAGGTCGGGCACACCCCCCCCGCGTGTTTGTTTTATGTTTTTCTGGAACTTTAGTTTCTGGAAGAAACTAAAAAGAGAGAAATTGTGCAAACAAAATGTGAATGGTGGTAAGGGGATGCCTGATACTCCGGTTCTCCGCCCTGCTTCCAGCCCATTTTTTCCTTGAAATGGGGCTGTTTCCTGCTGCCGTCAGCGGGACTGCCCACCGAGGTCGGTGTGAAGTGCTGGCCACATTCCGCAAGGGAAGGTTCCGGGTAGCCGGAGCCGAGAAGTTCCAGGCAGTGTTCCCTCTAAGCTGTGCGTGCGCACATAACTTTTCAAGGGAGCGCACACATCCTAAAATTGTACGCACAGTACCTAACGGGGAGCTGGGGGGGGGCGGGCAGTCCGTCCAGGGTGCCGTCCAGGGTGACGCTGGCACTCCTCCAGAGACGGACAGTAATGTCCTCCACTGGAGGAGCAAGCTTGGTTGGGGAGATCAAGGATCTCCCTCCAACCGGCTTAAAATCAATCAAGGGAGCAGGAGGTCTGTTAATGCAAGCCTCCGATCCTGCTCCCTTGTGATGCACGCGGCAACTGATGCTGTGCGTCAGGATTTGCTGTCATATCCCGGCGCACAGCACTGAAGCCACGCCCACTGTCTTTACTGTACCTGAAGGACAGAAGAAGAAGAGGCAAGGACAGAAGAAGAAGAGGCAAGAGGAAGAACAAAGAGGAGGAGGAAAAGTAACTAACAGAAGAAAGGTAGCGAACATTAAGTGAGAGTGGATTAGTAAGTGTGTGAGAGTGATAGGTGTTATGCTGTAGTTTATGCCTAATGTTTGTGAATGAGTGTGTGTGTGATAGCATGGATGTGTAAGTGGAGGGATAGCATGGCATAGGGAGGCTGTAATCACATTAATATGATGCCCAGGTTCCAGCATGTACTGGCTGCCTGGGCATGATAGGAGTGTGATTGCTGTTAGCAATTATATATGTATATACCGTATTTGCTCGATTATAAGACGACCCTGATTATAAGACGACCCCCCAAAATCTGAATATTAACTTTGGAAAAAAAGAAAAAGCCTGAATATAAGATGACCCTAAAGGAAAATAGTTTTACCAGTAAATGTTAATTCATGTAAACTATTTTTTTTAATAAAAGCTATGATTGAGAAAAATATTTTTTTTGTTTTTATTTCCTTGTATTTTCCAACCTGTCCCCCAGTTACGCACATCTGCCCCCAGGCTTGCCACACCAATATGGCACTGTGGCCCATGATATGCCTTTTAGCCCTCTATATGCCACTGTGCCCCATAGTATGCCTTTTGACCCCCTATGTGCCACTCTGCCTCCAGAAATGCCTTATACCCCATTCTGGCATTTAGGGGGATAAAATGCATATTATGGGGCAGAGTGGCATATAGGGAGGTATAAGGCATTCCAGGAGGCAGAGTGGCATTAAGGGAGTTAAAAGGCATTGTATAGAGCACTCTGCCTCCAGAAATGCCTTATACCCCTATATGCCACTCTGGCATTTAGGGGGTTAAATGGCATATTATGGGGCAGAGTGGCATATAGGGAGGTATAAGGCATTTCAGGAGGCAGAGTGCTCTATTAAATGCCCCCTTAACGCCACTCTGCCTCCTGAAATGCCGTATACCTCCCTATATGCCACTCTGCCCCATAATATGCCCCCATTTAACACACACACACACACACTTACACTTACTTACCGGTGCTTCCAATTTCCTGCTGTATTGCCGGGGCAGCGGGGCAGCCGGAAGGAGGTGGAGTTGGTAGCGGGGGCTTGTCTGCGTCCGTTGCATACCTTCCCCGACTGTCAGAGATCAGCGTTCCCCGCACCGGTGCGGGGAACTCTGATCTCAGACAGCCGGGGAAGGTATTCGAGATGGACGCAGACAACCCCCGCTGTTAGCCACACCTCTTTCTGGCTGCAGCGGAAGTTGTCTACGCGGATCGCGTAGAAATCAACCTGCTGCCCCGGCAATACAGCAGGAAGCACCGGTAAGTGTGTGTGTGTGTGGGGGGGTGTTAAATGGGGGGGGAGACAGGAGGATCCAGGTCCCCTGCAGCGGTGCGGGGGATCTGGATCTTAGTCTGATAATCAGACCTCTATTTGAGGTCTGATTAGAAGACGACCCCGATTAGAAGACCAGGGGTGTTTTTCAGAGCATTTGCTCTGAAAAAAACCTCGTCTTATAATCGAGCAAATACGGTAATATTGTTCTTTTTTTATATAAAAATGTTTATATATTTTTTTTTGTCCAATTTTGGTGTGTTATTTTTAATAAAGTGGGTTTTTTGCTTTTTTTTTTTAAAGGGGAGGTCATTTTCAGTTTCGGTCAAGTGAATGTTGAATTTTCGGTCCAGAATTTTCATTTCGGTGCATCCCTATATACTAAGCCAGACACTGAAGCGGTAGGCCTACACCACATCAATGTTTGGCTTAGTATATAGTGATAGGAGTTATGCTACATTATTGGCAATGTCTGCCTCAATGTATAGTGATAGGCGTTGTGCTGTGCCCCACTGTCATTGTTTGCCTCAGTATATAATGATAGCAGTTCTGCTGTACCACCGTCAATGAGTGCCTCAGTATATAATAACAGTTATGCTGCACCACTGTCAATATTTTCCTCAGTATATAATGATAGCAGTTATGCTGCAACACCGTCAATGTCTGCCTCAGTATATAGTGATTGGTGTTATGCTGTACCCCAGTCAATGTGTGCCTCAGTATATAGTGATAGGTGTTATGCTGTACCCCTGTGAATGGTTGCCTAACGACAGAAGCTATGCAGTTTTTCCCAATAAAAAAATAAATAATTTTATATGGCCTTTTTTTCTGTCTCACAGCTGACCAGTCACATGTTTTAAGGATTATGATACATTGCATAAAAGAAGCAATTTGGAAAACCAGGAATATTCATAAAGAATATATAGACCCTTCCATTTGTCTTAAGATGGCTTTAAGTGGTGTGTTAAAGGATTGCAAAGGCATGGGTCCAATGAACGCAAAAAGACTTTGGTGCCTTAATATGTGGAACATACGACTGGTTTTATTCAAATTTTATGTAAAATGTTTGAATTCATTTGATCATTTTAAATGTTCCAGTATATCCTTTAACCTGTTTTAAAGTATTTCATTTATTGTACTGTAACACAGGGCCGGCCCGACAATGGAGCCGAGTGGGGCAACCGCTCCAGGCGGCACTTTTGAAGGGGCGGCCCAAGCCCCGTTTTTTTTTTTAAGCGAAAGAGAGAGAAAGGGGCGCGAGTGGTTTTCGCTTACCAAGCTGTTAGTACCCGCTCGGCGCCCCTCTCTCTCTCCTCTGCGGCGAGTCTCCCTGTTCGGTCTCGGTGCAGGAAGATTACCTTATTTCCGGCGCTCAGCATTACAAGACCGAGACCGAACAGGGAGACTCGCCGCAGGACTGCTGAAAGGTAAGTACAAGGGGGGGGGGTAAGGGTAGATAATAGGGAGGGAGAGGAAGGGTAGATAATGGGGGGGGCGTCAGGGAAGGAGGGAGAGGAAGGGTAGATAAGGAGGGGGTGGCATGTTAAAATTCGCCCCAGGCGGCATTTTGCCTTGGGCCAGCCCTGCTGTAACATATAGTTAATAAAAATGTGTAATCTGGCTCCTGATTTCCTGTGATTAAACCTGTAACATACATAGTAACATAGTTTGTAAGGTTGAAAAAAGACCTAAGTCCATCAAGTTCAACCCTTCTACCTAACTTTCCTATTCTTTTTTTTTTATCAATTCTGTTTATTGCGAAACGAACCACAATGACAGAAAACCATACAGTAATCGCAGAAACACGCGAAACAGAGTGAATGACACTGAAATCAAATGCAGTGTTAAGACAAAAGCAACAAGTAAGACACGGCTGCATGGCAAAAGAAGAGCAGACCGGAAACAAAGTGTCTGAGTTGATAATAAAAGAAATTAAAATGTTTAGGGATGGGGCGAAGTTTACCGAGATCATGGAGGGGACGCAGAGAGGAGCCGTGTAATACGTGGTGTAATCAGAGAATGTGGGCACCAGGTGGCAACAGAGCCCGGGGCAGTGCAGAGGACAGACCTGGACCAAAAGCGAGATAGGCGTGAGAGGACTAGGATGGGAGAGGAGATGCCCCCCTAGCCAAGACCCGCTTAAGAACTCTCAAGGTTGGAGAAATAGTCGGATGACGTGGAATAAGCGGGAGACGCAGTGGCTCGGGGATCCATGGCACAGTAGAGATATACCTGGGTGAATAACGAGTGCTCAATATGAACCCAGAGTTTGGGGGCGTAAAGGGACCACTCCACAAGACGCCTAAGGTGGGAGGCCATCCAATAAAGCTCGATATTAGGGAGCCCCATACCCCCCTGCATTTTTGGCCTAGTTAAGTGGGAGTAAGAGAGCCTAGGCGTCCTGCCTCCCCAAACGTATCTTGTAAAAATCCTCTGGCAGGTTTTAAAAAAAGGCTTTTGGCAAGAAAATGGGGAGTGTCTGAATGGGGTATAGAAGCCTGGGAAGGATGTTCATTTTGAGGACACTCATCCTCGCAAACCAGGAGAGATGGGGGAATGACCATCGCTTCAAATCAGTGTCAATGGAGCGGAGGAGCCTGGTGAAGTTGAGGTTGGCAAGGTCAGAGAGGCAAGGGGAGATAAAGAGGCCCAAGTATTTGATGGCTTCAGTGCGCCACTGAAAGGGAAAGGAGTCAACGCATCGGACCCAGAGCACGTCAGCTATGCCAAGCCCAAGGACCTCTGACTTTTGGAGATTAATCTTATAGTTGGAAACTACCTGGAATTCACGTAATTCTTGAAGTAAATGGGAAACTGAGTCAACAGGGTTCTGCAGGAAGCAGAGCACATCGTCTGCGTATGCCATGACCTTGTGTTCTATGTCCCCTACCCGCAAGCCAGAGATGGAAGGGTTAAGACGGATGGCATTGAGAAGCGGTTCCAGGGATAAAATAAACAATAAAGGGGAGAGGGGGCATCCCTGACGGGTGCCATTGGACAGGGCAACCCGACCCGACAAGATCCCATTGACTCTGACCTGGGCAGATGGGCCGGAGTACAAGGATTTAATGAGAGATACATAAGTGGGACCCAGTCCCGCCCGAGCCAGGACAGAAAACATGAAGGGCCAGGCAACCCTGTCAAAGGCTTTTTTGGCTTCCATCGACAACAACACAGAAGGGAGTTTATGATACTGAGAGTGAGAAATCAAATTAAGTAGGCGAATCGTGTTATTCCTTGCCTCCCTACCAGGGACAAAGCCCACCTGGTCAGGGCGGATAAGGGAGGGAATCAGAGGTTGTATCCTAAGTGCCAGTATCTTAGCCAGCAGTTTCAAGTCTGTGTTTATTAGCGATATTGGGCGATAACTGCCACAACTCTCAGAGTCCCTACCGGGTTTGGGGACAACAGTAATCACAGCGGTGTTGGAGGAAGGATGGAGTGGTATACCAGTGGAAAGAGCACCGAAAAAATGTTAGTAACTGAGGGCCCAATACCGGAAAGAACTTCCTATAGTAAAGCGGGGTGAAACCATCTGGACCAGGGCACTTACCCCGAGGTAGGAGTTTCAGGGCTTGATCTATTTCATCCAAAGTGACAGGAGCGCATCCCAATCATCTCTGGAGATCCTAGCAGTTTGATACTTGGATAAATAAGCGTCTATGGCGTGCCGCATAGAGTCGCCAGGAGAGGAAGGTAAGTTGTACAATATTTGATAGAAAGATTGAAAGCATTGCGCAATATTCTCAGAGTGGTAGCGTAGAGAGCCCTGTGCATCCCATATTTTAGATACATATGTAGCTGAACATTTATGACGAAGGGCCCTAGCCAAAGACTTACCGGATTTATCACCCAGTTCGTAGAAGTGTTTCCTCAGGAGGAGGAAATTGCGTTTCACCTTATCATCTAAAAGGGAAGCCAGTTGGTCCCGAAGTGTCTGCAACTGGAGCAGGAGAGCCCTGTCACCAGTGCGTTCATGTTGCGTTTCTAACTGAGCAATACGTTGGGTGAGATTAAGAATATTGGACAGTTCCATTTTTTTGTTCTGAGAGCCCAGTTTAATCAGATGTCCCCGGATAACTGACTTGTGGGCTTCCGAGACAGTGGGAAAGGGGGTTTCAGGAGACAAATCCCCCTGAAAGTAATTACGTAGGTGACTAGACAAGGCTTCAACATTTTGTGAGCAACCTAAAAGATTCTCATTTAAGCGCCAAGACCACAGTTTGGCTGGGAGGTCAGGGAGGGTAAGGGAAAGGTGTACAGGGGCGTGATCGCTTAATGTTTGGACACCGATGTCTGTTTTGAGAAGGAGAGGTAGGTGGTGATGGGAAATAAAGAACATATCAATTCTGGTGTATCTGTTATGGAGTGCCGAGAAATACGTATAGTCCCGATCCCTAGGGTGCTGCGCCCTCCACACATCTACTAACTGACCATGGTGCAGTTGTCGTTTCACTTTATTAATGTTGGAGTAAGAGACAGACGATGACGAGGCGGAACAGGACCATGTTAAAATCTCCCCCTAGGACCGTGAGGCCTTCTTGAAAGACAGACAGCTTAGCCATAATACGCACTAGAAAAGCAGCTTGGTTCTTATTGGTGGCGTAGAGATTAACCATAGTGACCTTCTGTTGACCAATATAACATTTGAGAAAGAGACAACGTCCCTCAGGGTCCCGCCAGACTTCAAGCTCCTTAAAGGGGATATCTTTATGGATCAAGATAGCAACCCCCTTGGTTTTAGAATCCGGACAGCTGGCATAATACACTGTGTGGAAGTATCTATCAGACAAGTTAAACTGTTTGGTGGCTAAAAAGTGCATTTCTTGAATATAAGCAGCCTTAGTTTTCAAGGAGCGTAAAACATATAATAATTTGGAACGTTGCTGGTTTATTAAGGCCCCTAACGTTGATAGACGTAAATTGTATTAACTCAGGAGACATAAAGAGAATGTCAGGGAACCCTTAGGAGCATTATCGACACTGCTCAATAAAAGAAAAAAGAACAAAAACCATAATAACATAAAACAGAACCAAGACGAAGCAATCGTCAAGTGCAAAAGCATTGAGAAGTGAGCCAGTAGATCGAGAATACGATCTAAGACTAGGACCACCAAGCGGAGCGCCTGGAGGCAGCGGCCTCTGGCAGGGCAGCAGAAGCCAACAGAAATCAGTACAAACATCGTACAGAGCATAAATACCCTCTATGTATGAAGGAGGAGGAAAGGAATAGAGATCACCGAACAGAACAAAAAGGAAGAAGAGGAGGGGGAAATAATGAGTGTAAAACGTGTATGCTGATGACACAATGTAAAAAACTTCTCCTAGTACAGCGTAAGGAACATGTGTGGTGTAATGAAGTAGGTCCCAGGCAAGGGTCCCAAAGCCCCTGTGTAGTGAGTATGGACAGGTGTATGGAAAAAAAGAAGGGGGGGACTATAGAAACAGTAAGAAAATAATAAAATAATAAGGAGAGAGTCCACTTATCAACAATGCTCACAACTTGTCCTCCGAGAAGCAAATAGTCGGGTCCCGGGAGGAACGTCTGAACAAAGCTGGAGGCGTATGAAGGATACAGTTGTAGATGGCCCGGCAAGGTGAGTATGCAGAGAAGACTTGGTATGAGGGCGATCCAGGTACAAACAGCGAGCCGGCATGAACAGGAAAACGGAGGAAGCAAACAACTTAGATGGCAGCGTAGGCAAAGGCGGTATATTGACAGGGCACTGCACCTGCCCTACAGGTAGTCGAAGACGGGTCCAGGTAGGGTCGACCAGAACGAAGCCGGAGGTGTAGAAGATATGTAGTGTAGATGTGCAGACGAGTAGGTATACTAACTGGATGCGACAGGAAACCGTCTGGGCCGGAGGACCAGAGGAACGTGAGCCAGGAGATGGTGGAGGTGAATGGAGTAGGTGTCATCTTAAACGAAGAATAGCAGAGGAACTTCGTAAATGGGATGATGGAGGAGGAGAACGCGGCGTTCAAGCAGAGGATGGGTCCTTCGAGTTGCGCTGACGTTTGCAGTGTTGTGGACCAGGGGTCCAAGCCATGGCAGGGTCGGATAAGCGCGGCGGAGCTGAAAAGTTGTATTCCCAGTCATCTACGTGTACCTTAGGGAGGTCGAGACGGTCCAGGAAGTCCGGGATGTCGGACACTTGCCGAATGGAAAAAGTACAACCGTCCCTTCTGACCAATAAAGCCGCCGGAAAACCCCATTGATATGGGATCATAGCACGGCGTAAAAGTTCCGTGACAGGACGGAGAGAGCGTCGGAACTGTAATGTTTGCGGCGAGAGATCAGGAAAGAGCAGGATCTTGTGGCCTTCCCACATGACCGAATTCGTCGGGCGGTAGTGCGCCAGAATAGTCTCCTTGGTAGGGAAGTCGTGTATCCGACAAATGATGTCACGAGGCGGTTGTGCGTCAGCCGATCACAGCCTCAGAGCCATATGGGCTCGGTCGAATTTAATCGGAGTGTCTAAAGGCCGCTGCAGCAGCGTATTAAAAATCGTGCACAAGGTAGGTATGATATCGGGTAGTTCCACCGTCTCGGATACCCCCCGGACACGTAAGTTGTTTCTACGGCCCCTGTTATCGATATCGTCAAGGCGCCGGGAAATGCCCACAATAGTACTCGCCTGATCTTGGAGTTGGGCAGAGAGGAGATCC
The DNA here is from genome assembly GCF_027358695.1 of Spea bombifrons. Lineage (NCBI taxonomy): Eukaryota > Metazoa > Chordata > Amphibia > Anura > Pelobatidae > Spea > Spea bombifrons. The sequence continues at coordinate 7,616,661 of NC_071099.1, forward strand.
ACTGTCGATATTTTAGTGTTGTCTGCTTCAAGTGTTGCCACGCGGTCGCTAATGTGTTTCATGTCCGATTTAATCTCGGTGAGGACCTCACGGACGCCACGTGTTGCACGGTCAACTACAGACAGAAGATCCGCTTTTGTAGGCAGGAGCTTAAGAGCGTCCTGCCAGGAAGAGTCCTGGGGAGTAGCTCCCCGATCGTCGGGTGGAAGTGTGGAGACATTATCCTCAGACACACCACTTTGCGGGCTGCCAGGAGTAGAGAGAGGCCTATGGAAGGAGTCCCGCGAATCATGGTCGAAGGCTCCGTGGAAGTAGGAGCGGACGGAGGTAAGTGATTGCTTCTCCCTCGAGCCTTGTGACTTCGGGGTGGCCACAGCTCTATTAGGCTTGCCCATCATCAGCGAAAATGACTCGTTCGGTGAGTTTAAGAAAAGAGGGTAGACGGAGCTCACAGCTCACGCGTCCATCTTGGAGCTCAGTTGGCCACGCCCCCCCTAACCTTCCTATTCTTGATCCAAAAGAAGGCAAAAAAAACCCCTAATTAAGCGACTTCGAATTCTGCCATCAGGGGGAAAATTTCCTTCTTGACTCCAAGAGGCAATCGGATTTCTCCTTGGATCAAGAAGCTCTTAAATATTAATGTTATTCTATTTATATCCCTGTATGTCATGCCTTTCTAAGAAAATATTGAGGCCCCTTTTGAAGGTATCTAATGTATTGGATAACACCACCTCCCTTAGAAGTGAATTCCATACCTTTATTGTCCTCACTGTAAAGAATCCCTTCCTTTGTCGTCTATGAAACCTGCGCTCTTCCAGTCTCAGAGGGTGACCTCTTGTTCTTTGTATATTTCTGTTAATGAACAGGTCACTGAAGAGCTCTTTATATTGGCCCTGCATACATTTATATAATGTTATCATATCCCCTCTGAGATGCCGTTTTTGTAGGGTATATAATTTTAACTTTTTTAGTCTCTCTTCATAACTAGTATCACCCAATCCCCTTATTAATTTCATAGCCCTCCTTTGCACTTTTTCTAATTCCATAATGTCCTTTTTGAGGACCGGTGCCCAGAATTGTACCGCATATTCAAGGTGAGGTCTTACCAATGATATGTAAAGAGGCAAGATGATATCCTCCTCCCTTGAATCAATACCTCTTTTTATGCATGCCAAAACCTTATTGGCTCTCGCAGCTGCTTGCTGGCATTGCGCACTGTTGTAAACCGTTATTCCTAAATCCTTCTCACTGGTAGTTTCCCCCAAGGATATTCCATTTAAAGAGTAGGTCGCATTTTTATTATTTTTACCTGTGAGGTAGGTCTAGGATCGCCCCTCGCTGAGGTCAAGGGACAAGCGCTGTCTTCATTCAATCCAGGCACACAGCAGTAAATTCGTGCAATCTGACACAGGGTCAGGTTTATTAGAAAGGTTGCAGGGACAAAAGAAATATAACAGTAACAAAAGAAACACCTTGCCTGTCCGGCACTTACTATACATAGGATGTCTCTCACTACCAGCTGGAGAGCTTCTCTCTGCCAACTTAACATAAAATAATATATCCAGCAACCTTTACTCACGGGTCTCTTCCACAGACAGGCTTTCTGTGTCCTCAGTCAGAGAGAGCTACCTGCCCTCCTGGCTTCCCTTTTATATCCACCCTCTAATTCACTTAATTATTCACCTAGCAGGTGGAAGTCTCAGGTGTTACTCCACATAGGAAAGGAATCTAGGAGAAACATACCTCCCTTCCACCACCAATCCTACATGACTGTCACATACCATAATGCATAACTTTGCATTTCTCTATATTGAACCTCATCTGCCACTTGCACGCCCAGTCCCCAACTCTGTCTAGATCTTCCTGCAATGAAGAAACATCAAGATTAGTCTGAATTACCCTGCCTAATTTTGTGTCAACAGCAAAAACTGTGACATGGCTCTCAATGCAGCTTGGGAGATCATTTATAAATAAATTAAAAAGAAGAGGACCGAGGTCAGACCCCTGAGGCACTCCACTTAATAACTGCGTACAAGCTGAGAAACATCCATTCACAACAACCCTCTGCATTCTATCTTTTAGCCAATGTCTGAGCCACATACAGACATTTGCCCCTAAGCCTATTTCTGTTAATTTATAGAGTAGCCTTTTATGCGGGACCGTATCAAATGCTTTAGCAAAGTAAAGATAAATCACATCTACAGCCAACCCCAGGTCTATATTTTTACTAACTTCTTCATAGAATGCTAATAGGTTGGTTTGACAAGACCGGTCTTTCACAAATCCATGTTGACTTTTACTGATTGGATTATGGATCAAGATATGATCTTGAATGTATACCTTTAGCAACCCTTCAAAGAATTTCCCCACTACCGATGTTAAGCTTACTGGTCTGTAATTGCCCGGTTGAGATTTTGATCCCTTTTTAAATATGGGCACAACATCTGCCTTGCGCCAATCTAATGGAACTATGCCCGAGCCGAAAGAATCCCTAAAGATTAGTAATAATGGTTGGGCCGGAGTTAGGCTTAACTCCTTCAGTACCCTTGGGTGTATACCATCCGGTCCAGGGGCCTTGTCTACCTTAACATTATTTAATTGCTTGAGCACGTTTTCCTGTGTCAGCCAATCCCATGTTTGCTGCAACGGTTCCTTAAAATTAGCCAGCAGGGGCTCCGTCATTGGCTCTTCCTTGGTATAAACAGAAGAAAAAAAAGCATGTAAGATGTCGGCTTTCTCTCTGTCCTCACTAACCAAATTTCCAGTTTCAGATAATAACGTACCAACATTCTCTACCTTTAACTTTTTTCCATTTACATGCTTAAAACATTTCTTGGGATTGGTTTTACTTTCCCTGGCAATAAATTTCTCATTTTCTAGTTTAGCCATTTTAATCTCCTTTTTGCAGGCTTTGTTGGCATCTTTGTATGCCATAAATGATACTACCGACCCCTCCCTTTTATAATGCTTAAATGCCAGTTGTTTATTCCTTATTTCCTGTTTTACTTTCCAGGTAAGCCACATTGGTTTTGATTTGTTTCTTTTGTATTTGTTTCCCATAGGTATATATTGGGGTGTGTAACTTTGCAATGTGTCCTTAAAGGTATTCCATTTTTCCTCTGTGTTTAAACCAGAGAACAATCCATCCCAGTCTATATATTCCATGGCTGACCTTAGCCTATCAAAGTTTGCCCTTCTTAAGTGTTTTGGTAGAGCAGTTACCCATTTGCTTTTTGGAATTAATCTCAAATGAAACCATGTTATGGTCTCTATTTCCCAAGTGTTCTCTTACTTTAATGTTTGAGATAAGTTCCTCATTGTAAGTTATTACCAGATCTAGACAGGCATCCATTCTGGTTGGGGTCTCTACTAATTGCGACATAAATTGGTCATTAAGCAGGTTCAGAAACTTGCTGCCCTTAGTGGAACGAGTGCCACTATTCCAATCAATTTCTGGGTAATTAAAATCTCCCATGATTAAAACTTCATTCCTATTTGCAGCCTTTTCAATTTGAAATAGCAGCTGATCTTCCCCCTCATTACTAATGTTGGGTGGCTTGTAGCATACACCCACAAGTAATGTGTGACTCTTTCTACTATCTAGGTTAATCTCTACCCACAGCGTCTCCACATTACTACTGTCATCATGCACATCTTCCTTAATACTGGGCTTTAGTTTAGGGTTTGCATATAAACAAATCCCTCCCCCTTTTCTATTTACTCTGTCCCTTCTAAAAAGTGAATATCCTTGTAAGTATACTGACCAGTCATGCGTATCATCCCACCATGTTTCCGTGATACTGATCAAGTCATATTGTTCATTACTTACCAATATTTCCAGCTCACCCATTTTGTTTGCCAAGCTTCTCGCATTTGCTAAAAGACATTTAAGGTTACTACCCATTTCTGGTGTAACGGTTGACAAATAATTCTTGACAGCAGGTTTTGTACTATGCAACACCATATTGTCTGTGCTAACCCCGCCAATGCTCTCACCCCATTTTCCTATAGCTAGACCCCCTTCCCAGTCTACTCTAGCTAGCACTTCATTTCTATCTTTATCCTCCCCCCAGAACCTAGTTTAAAAGATCCTCAATTCCCCTAGCCATCCTCTCCCCTAGCACTGCAGTCCCCTCTTCATTGAGGTGCAGTCCATCCCTGCTGTAGAGTCTGTAGCCGACTGCAAAGTCTGCCCAGTTCTCCAAAAACCCCAAACCCTCTTTCTTACACCACACTCTTAGCCACGCATTGATCTCCCTAAGCTCCCTCTGTCTCCCTGAAGTAGCGCGTGGTACTGGTAATATTCCATAGAACATTACCTTGTAGGTCCTTTGCCTAAGTTTCTGACCTAGTGCCTTAAAATCATTTTTAACTCCACTGTACTGGATAAAGAGCACATCAGTGCGGGCAGATAATATAGGATAGATAATCTTATGTGATGGGATTTCTGAGTAATCAGTACACTAAAAAAATCATACACGGGATGCCTGAAGCCACAATTTATTGCCACTAATCCTTTTCAATAAGATTTAAATAGAGTAAATAAGACAAAACCTTCACTTTTCTCACTGATTTCTGGGCCTAGAAAGTTTTGCCCTCTGAAGTGACTACACATTCAGGAGGGCGTTTTATCTTAGGATAAGTAAAAATTAAATAATTCTATTTATCCCTACAGTAAGTGCCAGAAAACAAATGACTAAATACACACCAGGACAGGCTCTGCCACACCGAAACCCAAACACAAACACACACGCCAGGACAGGCTCTGCTAAAGTAGGGATGCACTGAAACTAAAAATTCAGGATTCACTTGGCCGAAACCGAAAATGACCCACCCACTTAAAAAAAAAAAAAAAATAACCACACTTTTATTAAAAGTAAGTATCACATCAAAATTGGACAAAAAATCAATATTAATATATATATGGTTAACAGCAATCTCACTCCTATCATGCACAGTACATGCTGAAATCTGGGTATGTCTGGGCATGATAGAAGTGTACATATATATGGTATCTCACTTTTATGAGATACTATATATATGTACACTTCTATCATGCCCAGGCATACCCAGATTTCAGCATGTACTGTGCATGATAGGAGTGAGATTGCTGTTAACAATCATATATATATTAATATAAAATATATAATAAAATATTTACAAAAATGTGAGTGGTGTCTCTCACATTCTTGTAAATATTTTATTATATATTTTCATGTGACAACACTGAAGAAATGACACTATGCTACAAAATAAATCAACACACATCCACTAATGTCTAAACCTTGGCAACAAAAGTGAGTCCACCCCTAAGTGGAAATGTCCAAATAGGGCCCAATTAGCCATTTCCCCGCCCGGTGTCATGTGACTCGTTAGTGTTAAAGCAGGTGTGTTAAATTTGGTGTTATCGCTCTCACACCGCACACTGCATCAAATTGGTCCCAGAAGGAAGCCTCTTCTAAAGATGATGCACAAGAAAGCCTGCAAACAGTTTGCTGAAGACAAGCAGACTAAGGACATGGATTACTGGAACCATGTCATGTGGTTCGATGAGATCAAGATCAAAACTTATTTGGTTCAGATGGTGTCAAGCGTGTGGGGCGGCAACCAGGTGAAGAGTACAAAGACAAGCTTGTCTTGCCTACAGTCAAGCATGGTGGTGGGAGTGTCATAATCTGGGCCTGCATGAGTGCTGCCGGCATTGGGGAGCTACAGTTCATTGATGAAACCATGATTGCCAACGTACTGAGACATACTGAAGTAGAGCATGATCCCCTCCCTTCGGAGAGTGGGCCCCAGGACAGTATTCCAACATGATAACGACCACAAACACACCTCCAAGACGACCACTGCCGTGCTAAAGAAGCTGAGGGTAAAGGTGATGGACTGGCCAAGCATGTATCCAGACCTAATCCCTATTGAGCATCTGTGGGGCACCCTCAAACAGAAGGTGGGGGAGCGCAAGGTCCCTAACATCTGCCAGCTCCGTAATGTCGTCATGGAGGAGTGGAAGAGGACTCCAGTGGCAACCTGTGAAGCTCTGATGAACTACATGCCCAAGTGGGTTAAGGCAGTGCTGGAAAATAATGGTGTCCACACAAAATATTGACACTTTGGGCCCAATTTGGACATTTCTGCTTACGGGTGTACTGACTTTTGTTGCCAAGGTTTAGACATTAATGGCTGTGTGTGTTGAGTTATTTTGAGGGGACAGCAAATTTACACTGTTATACTACTACTACTTTACATTGTAGCAGAGTGTCATTTCTTCAGTGTTGTCACTGTGAGTTCTGCTTGGCTTTTTGCAGTTGTATTTAGCTTGGAAACACAACCGAATCCTGAGCTGGGGCGAATCTCCTAAATGACATCTCTAAGTGAGGAGTTACAAGCAAAGAAGGCGTTAAAAAGCAAAAAGGAGGGTAACGTATACATCCTTGTAATTCCATATAATATATTTATATATATTTTGCGTCTTACATTAGTAGGCATGTTGGATAATGCCTATGTCTTGCAAAATGTATGTGCTCTTGGAGCGAGCTCCCCAGGGACCATACCGCTGTTGCAAGTGTGAGCATGTTGCTTTTTTGGAATGTACTGTGATAGATCTAAAGAGGCAACTGGCAACACTGAGGGACATGGACAACATGGAGAGGAGCTTGCTGCTTACAGAGCAGGCATTGGCTGGGGCCAGTGCTGAGGGGGGGTGGAGATGGGGAAGAAGAGGTCTCGAGGGCAGAAAGCTGGGTTAGTTGTGTAAGGGGCAGCAGGGGCCGGAGAGCTAGGGAGGTTTGTTCTGGGTTAGCTCACCCCAACATGTTTGCCAGTTTGTGCGAAGATGCTGGGAAGACCAGCTCAGGGGAAGCATTTCTGGGGCAGGCTGACTCTCCTAGCAGCCAGGAGAGTAGCCTCTCCAGCATAGTGGGGAGCCAGAAGGCTAGGAAGGCTAGACAGGTGCTCGTGGTAGGGGATTTAATTATAAGGAAGGTTGATAGGGTAATCTGTCGCCAGGACCCCGAATGCCGAACAGCATGCTGTCTCCCGGGTGCTCGGGTTCGACATATTGTGGACCGGGTAGACAGATTGTTGGGAGGGGCTGGAGATGATCCAGCGGTCGTAGTACATGTTGGTACAAACGACATAGATAAGGGCAGGTGGGGGTTCCTTAAAAATGAGTTTAGGGCACTAGGTCAGAAACTTAGGCAAAGGACCTCCAAGGTAATGTTCTCTGGAATATTACCAGTACCACGCGCTACTTCAGGGAGACAGCGGGAGCTTAGGGAGATCAATCCGTGGCTAAGAGCGTGGTGTAAGAAAGAAAGATTTGGCTTTTTGGAGAACTGGGCAGACTTTGCAATCGGCTACAGCCTCTACAGCAGGGATGGACTGCACCTCAATGAGGAGGGGGCTGCAGTGCTAGGGGAGAGGATGGCTATGGGAATTGAGGATCTTTTAAACTAGGTTCTGGGGGGGGTAAAGATAGAAATGAAGTGCTAGCTAGAGTAGACTCGGAAGGGGGTCTAGCTATGGGAAAAGAGAGTGAGAGCACTGGTGGGGTTAGCACAGACAATATGGCGTTGCATAGTACAAAACCTGCTGTCAAGAATTATTTGTCAACTGTTACACCAGAAATGGGTAGTAACCTTAAATGTCTTTTAGCAAATGCGAGAAGCTTGGCAAACAAAATGGGTGAGCTGGAAATATTAGTAAGTGATGAACAATATGACTTGATCGGTATCACGGAAACGTGGTGGGATGATACCCATGACTGGTCAGTAAACTTACAAGGATATTCACTTTTTAGAAGGGACAGAGTAAATAGAAAAGGGGGAGGGATTTGTTTATATGCAAACCCTAAACTTAAGACCAGTATTAAGGAAGATGTGCATGATGACAGTAGTAATGTGGAGACGCTGCGGGTAGAGATTAACCTAGATAGTAGAAAGAGTCACACATTACTTGTGGGTGTATGCTACAAGCCACCCAACATTAGCAATGAGGGGGGAAGATCAGCTGCTATTTCAAATTGAAAAGGCTGCAAATAGAAATGGAGCTTCTGAACCAGCTTAATGACCAATTTATGTCACAATTAGTAGAGACTCCAACCTGAATGGATGCCTGTCTAGATCTGGTAATAACTAATAATGAGGAACTTATCTCAAACATTAAAGTAAGAGAACACTTGGGAAATAGTGACCATAACATGGTTTCATTTGAGATTAATTCCAAAAAGCAAATGGGTAACTGCTCTACCAAAATACTTAATTTCAGAAGGGCAAACTTGGACAGGCTAAGGTCCACCATGGAATGTACAGACTGGGATGGATTGTTCTCTGGTTTAAACACAGAGGACAAATGGAATACCTTTAAGCACATATTGCAAAGTTACACATCCCAATATATACCTATGAGAAACAAATACAAAAGAAACAAATCAAAACCAATGTGGCTTACCTTGAAAGTAAAACAGGAAATAAGAAATAAACAATTGGCATTTAAGCATTATAAAAGCGAGGGGTCGGTAGTATCATTTATGGCATACAAAGATGCCAACAAAGCCTGCGAAAAGGAGATTAAAATGGCTAAACTAGAAAATGAGAAACTTATTGCCAAGGAAAGTAAAACCAATCCCAAGAAATGTTTCAAATATGTGAATGGAAAAAAGTTAAAGGTAGAGAATGTTGGTACATTATTATCTGAAACTGGAAATTTGGTTAGTGAGGACATTTTAAGTGCTTTTTTTTCTTCTGTTTATAGCAAGGAAGAACCAATGACGGAGCCCCTGCTGGCTAATTGTAAGGAACCATGGCAGCAAACATGGGATTGGCTGACACAAGAAAAAGTGCTCAAGCAATTAAATACTGTTAAGGTAGACAAGGCCCCTGGACCGGATGGTATACACCTTAGGGTACTGAAGGAGCTAAGCCTAATTCTGGCCCAACCATTATTACTAATCTTTAGGGATTCTTTCAACTCGGGCATAGTTCCATTAGATTGGCGCAAGGCAGATGTTGTGCCCATATTTAAAAAGGGATCAAAATCTCAACCGGGCAATTACAGGCCAGTAAGCTTAAGCATCGGTAGTAGGGAAATTATTTGAAGGGTTGCTAAAGGTATACATTCACCCATAATCCAATTAATAGTAGTCAACATGGATTTGTGAAAGACCGGTCTTGTCAAACCAACCTATTAGCATTCTATGAAGAAGTCAGTAAAAATATAGACCTAAATGTCTGTATGTGGATCAGAAATTGGCTAAAAGATAGAATGCAGAGGGTTGTTGTGAATGGATGTTTCTCAGCCTGTACGCAGTTATTAAGTGGAGTGCCTCAGGGGTCTGTCCTCGGTCCTCTTCTTTTTATTTTATTTATAAATGATCTCCCAAGCTGCATTGAGAGCTATGTAACAGTTTTTGCTGATGACACAATATTAGGCCAGGTAATTCAGACTCATCTTGATGTTTCTTCATTGCAGGAAGATCTAGACAGAGTTGGGGACTGGGCGTGCAAGTGGCAGATGAGGTTCAATATAGAGAAATGCAAAGTTATGCATTATGGTAAAAATAATAAAAATGCAACCTATTCTTTAAATGGAATATCCTTGGGGGAAACTACCAGTGAGAAGGATTTAGAAATAACGGTTGACAACAGACTTGACAACAGTGCGCAATGCCAGCAAGCAGCTGCGAGGGCCAATAAGGTTTTGGCATGCATAAAAAGAGGTATTGACTCAAGGGAGGAGGATATCATCTTGCCTCTTTACAGGTCATTGGTAAGACCTCACCTTGAATATGTGGTACAATTCTGGGCAACGGTCCTCAAAAAGGACATTATGGGCTACGAAATTAATAAGGGGTTTGGGGGATATGCAGGGCCAATATAAAGAGCTCTTCGGTGACCTGTTCATTAACAGAAATATACAAAGAACAAGAGGTCACCCTCTGAGACTGGAAGAGCGCAGGTTTCATAGATGACAAAGGAAGGGATTCTTCACAGTGAGGACAATTAAGGTATGGAATTCACTTCCAAGGGAGGTAGTGTTATCCAATACATTAGATACCTTCAAAAGGGGCTTCGATATTTTCTTAGAAAGTCATGATATACAGGGATATAAATAGAATAACATTAATATTTTAGAGCTTCTTGATCCAAGGAGAAATCTGATTGCCTCTCGGAGTCAGGAAGTTAAGAGGGTTAAGGCAGTGCTGGAAAATAACGGTGGCTACACAAACTATTGACACATTGGGCCCAATTTGGGCATTTCCACTTGGGGGTACACTCACTACTTTACATTGTAGCAGAGTGTCATTTCTTCAGTGTTGTCAAATGAAAAGATAAAATATTTACAAACATGTGAGATACTGTATATATATATGAATATTGTTATTGCATTTTTTTGTCCAATTTTGCTGTGTTAACCACACTTATAAAAAGTAGCACACCAAAATTGGACAAACAAATTCAATAACATATCAACATCATGTCAAGTCAGCCAGTACATGCTAGAACATGGGCATGATAGGAGTGTGATTGCTGTTAACAATCATATATATTTAATACAGCAATCACACTCCTATCATGCACAAGCAGCCAATACATACACATCACTTACAGTCTCCCTGTGCCCTGCCCCCCTACTTACACATCTATGCTATCACACACACTCATTCATTCAGATACTAATCATTCATAGATACTCATTCATGCTCTCATTCACAGATACTCATTCATTCCCGCAATCCCACATACCCGTTCAAACACCCTCCCCCACCCCTTACCTGAACTGCAGATCCATGCGAGCAACTTCTTTTGTCCTCCCAGGAAAAGCAGGAACGGAGCAGAGTGCACATGCACAAGGTCAGAAAGAAAGGCAAGGTTCGGTACACAGTTGACACAGGAACAGGAATAAACGTAAAGTGTGATAACCCAGAGTGACTCTTTGAACGGACACTGCAACAATGGGACTGAAGGTTTAAATAAGAACAACGGCGGGAAAACAATTAACCAATAATAACGTAAATAGATGTGCGGTGTCAGCGTGTGCTACATCCGCGACCTGGCAGGCGTGCCATGCGCACATCATCTTGTGGAGAGGACGTGCACGCGTCAGCCGGCAGACACGGTAGGTGTGACAAGAGTCTTGTGACGTAAAGGCATGTGACTATGTTGGGTTTCTGCTTCCCATAAGGTAAGCTGCAGGGCCTCTGCAGGAGTAAACATTAATCCTTCCCTGCATCCGGGGACATAATTTGTCCTGGGACCAGGACATCTGGTCACCCTATACTAGGGTGGCTGACCCATCCCTAAGGCTAGGTTTCCATTTGTTTTTTTTTTTGCTAAAAACGCCCATAAAAACGCCAATAGCGCCACCTGGCGTTTTTTTTGTGGAAAAACGCAGCAGCCAGATGTTAGCTGTTCTTCAATAGGAAATCGCAAAATGCCATTTCCACTTGGCGTTTTTCTGTCTGGCGTTTTTCTGTCTGGCGTTTTTTCAGTCCTCTTTGGCGTTTTTCTGCTTTTTTGGGCTCTGTGGCAGTTTTTCAAAATCGCAGCATGTTCACACTCTGGCGTTTTTTGCAAGGAAATCATGGCGTTTTTCTCCAATAGAAGTCTATGGGAGAGAAAAAACGCCATGAAAAAGCCATGTGGGTTTATTGTCTTGGCGTTTTTTATGGCGTTTTTTCCACAGTTACAATGCAGAGGATGGACCCAGTATCTGCGTGTCCTACGAGAAATAGGCTGAAAACAAACAGTTTCACACAAAACAAAGTCCTGGACTGGTTCATATTGAATTTTACACCATTTGGAACAAACATGCCATTACAAACAAACATACCCGACGCATCAACTGGATCCTGCGTGCCAAAAGCAACAGCAAACAATTTGCACCATCATTTGGGGCCAATCTTCCCAGAGGAGCAGACATTCGAAATAAAGCATGCCTTACAAACCACAGAAAAGAGACAAAAGGGTCTACCAAGTAAATGACATCAGGAGAGGGCAGATACTTGCCATTTATCCTAATCCCTTTTAGCTGGGTGAAACTTCTAACTTGTAAAGGCTGGAAAAACTGCCTAAGGTCAAAAAAAGCAATTTCCACAGAAAGGCTAAAACGCCAGAAAAAACTCCAGAAAAAACGCCAAAACGCAGGTAAATGCAGTGGCAGTTTTCCTGGCGTTTTTCATCAAGAAAAAAACACCGGACAAAAACCCAAGTGGAAACCTAGCCTAACAGTGACACTTTTACCACTTTTGTAATACACCCTAACTGCCTCTAGATTGTAGGCTTGTTTGATCAGGGTCCTCCTCACCTGTTGTTTTTGTAAGTCAAATTGTTATGTTATATATTACTTGTTAAGTCCTGTTTACCCATTGTACAGCACTGTGGAATATGATGGCACTATTTAAAATAATAAATAATATTAATAGCAATAGTGTTTGGTGCAGTTGGTTGTAGGGGTTAGGCTAGAGTTGAGGTATAGTGTTAGTGATTTATGATCATGATGATCAGATTATGTCACTGGATAATGATTTAGAGTTACTAATCAGTGATCGCAGAGCTGTCACTGATCAGGGAAGGGTGTGTGTGACATAATGACCCTATTGGCCAGGGGTGATCTGATCAAGTCCAGTTTTAACCTTGGAGGTCCACTTTTCCTGCTATGCACCCTCTGAATAATGAAAGGCTACGAAGGAATGGACATCATTAGCATTACCATAAAAAATGTGTTAAAGTATATAAAGAAAAATATAGTTTTGAGTGGAACTTCCGCTTTAATACATCAGTTGAAGTCAGAATAAAAGAAAAATGAACAGTAAATTTCAAGTGTCTTAGTCCCAAAGGAAAATATAAAAGCGATAGTCTGGTCTGGATTTATTACGTTAAAATTATTGATTTTTGTTAAACATAATTATATGACTTACCGTGCATGTATTTACCTATAAACAAAGAGTAACAAATTGCTTAAACCGCTATTAATACACTATTTAGGCAAAGCAATCTGTGTTACACGAGCAAAATCTCGCACTTGCCCAGACGCGACCCACATCAACGTAACTTCCGCCCTTCTTCCGTATTTTAGGAGGTAGGAAAACATCTTATGCAAGTTATTACTGAAGAATGGTGCTAAAATATTATAATCTGTCTGGTTAAGGGGGACTTTTCATGTGAGCTAAGGTAAGGACTAACGTTTTTGTTATGTTTATTATTCAAAGTCGTAGGTCTATGACGCTTAAATATGTAAACAAAAAGCAAAACATTGTTCTAACAAATGATCTTCCGGTGTACTGTAACATACACAATGTAAGAATATGTTCTGTCTCTGTCACAAATGATCATCTGCTTCTGGTTCGTTGAAATAGTTTAAGCTGTTAATTTGTACCTTTTGTGAAACAGTTGTGTTTTACTGCGTGTTTCTGCTTGTAATAATAACTAAACGTATATCTTTCTTAATATAACAATGTTATTACATTGCATTTTGGAAATATGCAGTGTTTCTCTTTAGGGCGTTGTCATTGAATACAGGGACATCACAAGCACTGAAATGCACCCCATTAAATTAATGCTTTGGCTTTTGCATGCATGCAGATGTATAAAGGGATTTCTCTCTGCGTTTGCTTTCAGCTATTTGTGTAGTGTGCATGTCAGCTAAGCCTAAAGTCCCAGCAGGAGAGAGCCTACAGTTAATGGCATGTGGTTGCAGTATCCTGAAAGTAAAACACTAGGATGTAGTATGTGAACACTAACACACTTTAACTTACTAACTTGCAAACTTATTCTAATACCACACACACACCTATATCCCTCCTGCCTGTCGCAATTATGCCCACCCTGACGGTTTAGTTCCATATATTGACACACACACGTTAACACCGTTCACAAACGTACCAAGGTTTTTGCCATATTAAGTACCATATTTCTTTTTTTGTTTGTTTAACCAAGGTCTCCTTTTTCATGATTGATGGACCCACACATAATAGGCATACATTTTTTTTCAGGACAAATAATGGAAACCATGGAAACACGCACAACATAAAAACCATTAGTGCCAGTATGTAAAAAAAGATAAAACAGGATCATGTTTTGCAATTTCTTTAGCATTCCTTTTACACAGCAGATGCTAATATTGAACAATGATGCAATACATGTTTTCTGACATCCCCTGATTATAGTAATATCCAATGTACATAATGTTTAATGTAATCCCTTACATATTATCTTATACTGTACTGACGGGGGGAAAACTTTCCATATTGGTCTCTTCAGTACCAAGAGTTTTTAGTAAATACTTAAATTGTTGGTGCGATTATAAATAAGAGATATTTGTTTGCCATTTTTACCGTATGTCAGTTTAATCAGGATTCCCCCTTTCTCTGCCTGATAAGTAGGGCTATTTAAAACTGTACAAACACACAAAAAATAATTGACTGCTAGTATGAAAACTAAATTACATTTTTAAATTTTTATTTTTATTTTTTTTTGCAGTTTTACTCAGGAATGTTCTACACAGTGGGCCAGCAGTGGCTGTAATAAATGGGCTTAGAAACCTTCCACAAGATTAAAACGTAACCTTTTATAAAATGTCTAAACCAACTCCTAACTCGATAAAGAAATAGGTAGATATCCGTAATCACTTAACACTGAGGTCGACACTACTGTCAACACAACACTCAAAACATCTCTATACGTCTAAACATCGTAATGATGGTCCACGCTAGCCTTGGGTGCTGACCAACTCTCTTTGTGTGGGGAAAAAATCTTCGTATTCCACGAATTCCGTTCTTGTGTTCGGTTAATGTTCGTGTACATTCTTTGTGTTCGTTTTTACGGGGTTAACACGGTACGCAGCAGCTCTTCAATGGTTGATGTCAGACGAGCCCCTTGCTGGCGCTCAATAGAGTCACTTGTACGAACTTTTAAAATCCTGACAGCGAAACTCGGCCTGGGGTCTCCCTGCTTCAGGACTGAAAGGTCGGTGCGAGTGACTGTATTTGTCGCTAGCAGGGAGATCCTCTGGTATCAACCAATGAAGGAGCTCCCTGCCAGCGACCAATAGAGTCGCTTGGAGGTTCCAGGAGTTAAAGGTCTGTGCAAGCCACTGTATTGGTCACCTGCAGGTGCCTCTTTTGGCATCAACCAATAAAGGGCATAAAATTAATATTTGGGCTGCTGAAAGTTAGGGGAGGTGATGGTTAATTTAGGGGCAGTTATGGCTGGTTGATGGGGTCTTTAGGGTTAATTTAGGGGCAGTTATAGTTGGCTGATTGGGTCTTTAGGGTTAATTAAGGGGCAGTTATGGTTGATGGGGGGGTCTTTAGGGTTAATTTAGGGGCAGTTATGGTTGATGGGGTCTTTAGGGTTAATTTAAGGGCAGTTATGGTTGATGGGGTCTTTAGGGTTAATTTAATGCTGAGGACTGAGAGTTTAATTTAATAAGGTAAACTTAAGATGCAGTTAGAGGTACAGGGGTGCAAACTAAAGGCAATCTAAATCCTGGGTGCAGTGAAGATTAATCCTGTATTTATTTATAAAAGTGTTGTCTGTGAATCTATGAGGGCACTATGGCATATCTGGGGGGTATGTGGCATATCTGGGGAGGATGGACGTGCGTCCTACCGGACTTCAATGTGTGGCCCGCGTGAGCAAGGCCATGCTGGCCCTGATCACGGTGCAGCACGGTGTGTGCAAGCCAGCCGCCTAATAAAATTAAAGCGGCCGGCGTGCACACGTGAACGTTGGTCGGCCGGCCCACGGACCGGGCCACCGCGTGCGCTGGCAGACCAACGTTCACGTGGTGTGGCCGCAAGGTGAGGTGGTAAGACTCTGGCCATTTTAATTTTTTTAGGCGCTTGGCTTGCACACACCGTGCTGCTGAGTGGCTCACAGAAGAGTTCCTCGTGTCGGAGGAGAGCGGGAAAAAAAGAAAAGCGAAAATGTAAGTATTAAAAAAATAAAAAAATAAAATTGTTAGGGGTTCGAGGAAAGTGGACCTATATTTAAGGGCGAGGGGGGAATTCCCTTGGGACATCATTATTTTCAACGACAAAAATTAAAACTGTTAAATAAAAAAAAATTCTGGCTCCTAGATTCAAAACAAAGCCCTGGTTTAGCCCACTATTCTGGCAAAGTACTGCAATATTCGATGGGTCCTAGTGCTAAACTCTGCCTACTGAATTACTAATAAACGAAAACTAAACATTAAATCTAAACACGGAACAGAGATAAAGACATACCTTTTAGACTGCAGACTGAGACAAACCTAACAAACAGGTGGGGCACAACTTATAAAGGAAACAGAAGCTGAAACCAAGATCAGGACCGACCTTCAAGAATCAGAAGCTAATGGCAGAGCATAAGGAAATCCAGGAGTTGATTATAACAAACAAGCATAAAGCATAACACTGAAGGAAATGTAGCTAGACAGAGAAACTGTAGCAAAAAATGAAAAACCAGAGATAAGCAGCTCTGCAGCCTAGATAGGACCTGACAGATATACTTGACAGATATACTTCATTCTTCCTCTGTTAACCATGGTTACCTGCAAAGAAACACATGCTGACGTCATGGCTTTGCACAAAAAGGGCTTCACAGGCAAAGATATTGCAGCTACTAAGATTGCACCTAAAAGAAAGCACTAATCAGATCCTCAAGAACTTCAAGAATAGAGGTTCAAATGTCGTAAAGAATGTGTTGGAGCGCCAAGCTGCGCATGGGGAGGTTGAAACTGGTTGAGGGAGAGCTTAAAAGTAAATGAGACACGTCCTTGTTTTCATATCCATGAAGTGTTTTACATATTTGTTATCCAAATCAGTGTGTGTATGTTTCTGTGTGTGTGTATGTATATATATATATATATATATATATATATATATATATATTATAAAGACATTTTTTTTTGTTTTTGAAGGATATGGAGACTTCTAAATCATCCACAATGCAGGTTAGCTTTGTGTGTCAGCGATGCAGTCAACCTCTAAAGCTTGATACCTCCTTCAAAATCTTGGATAAGGTTACAGTTATGGAGCTTACAGGTAAAATAATAGCATTATATCATACATGCAATTCAGGTCAAAAATGTAGGGAGTGATGATGCATTCTAGTTCACTTGCAGGCTAAGAAAAGTGTTTTGTTTTTTGTTGTCAGAGCCATGTTAATGCAAGTTTTAGTGAGGTAAAGTGTCTATAATTACTGTATCCTACCAGTACCAAACAAAATGTCTTATTACAGCTCCATTGGTGACCACTGCAGCAGTGAAACCTAGAGACATACAGGAAGAGGACACGCATATAGAAGTGAGTATGTAACCAACATCTTCATTTCATAAATTTTATTTAGCATCTCCTTTTGAAGAAAAACAATATATTCTATGTAGAACCTTTGTATTATTTTCCATCTTATGAGATATGTATATTTCTAAATTGTAATAGTTCAACTAGGTTTAAATATGTTTATCCGCTTCCAATATGCAAGATTATTATAAATAGCAATGAATCATTGTGTATGTAGTATTAAAAATAAATGTGTATATAAATGTAATTCAGTGCCGGAGACACCAAACATCTTGTGTTTTTACTTTTATAACTACTTTTATTGATTTTTTTTTTTTTAATTTCTTTTAAGGAAACATTTGTCGAGAGCAAGCTAGATGGAGTATCCCGAAGACTTATCCCACCTGTTAGGTACATCTGTGATGTTTGTACTGAGGACAAAAATTATTTGCAGGTTACTGACCAAATGTATATTCTTTGGGTTTATTTCAATATATTGTCTTCCAATGATTGAATGTGAGTATATTCTTTGTGTATTTAATTTTCTGTAGCACACAGGAGAGAGCACGTTGCCTATCCAGCTAGGGCATGAAGTTACAAAACCCCTTGAACATTACTCTCAAGCACTGTAGACACTAAAATTTGTCAGGGTGGGCTCCCACTGTGCAGGGGATTTGTTGCTATTTATTGCTAGGGGCTGTTTGAACTGGATTTATGTTTGTTGTTTACTGCCTGCCTTCTTCTGAGGAAGGACAACTATCAGAAAAAGCTTTCTTCTTTCCTGTGAAACAGGTTAATAAGCTGATTGGGGTACTTAAAGCAGCCCTGGAGATGGAAGGTTAGAAACTTCTATTTACAAGAATCAGATAGAAAAAGCTTTTGCGGGTTATGAAGCTCTTTAACACCTCACTTTAGAAACCGTGGAAAAATTCAGAGATCGAGCTTATGGTTTTCACAAGGGCGACTTGATCATTTCCCTTTGCAGGTGAAGTATCCGAGTTTCGTGCTGCACCAAAGATTACAACTCCAGTGGCTAGGGCTAAAACAAAAAGAAAATTATGCCATTGGAGTATACATCTCACTTCTCTGATTCCTTATATAGAAAATTAAAAAAAGCCAAAAATGGCTTTTGAGGCAACTATGGCTATATTAAAACCTAGAATTGCAGCTGCTTCACTCTTTGTATCGGTTAAAAAGATGATTTTGCTGCAGATGCAAAGGAGAAAATAACCTTTGTTGACAGTTTCTTGTGCAACACAGCTATTGAGTCAGTTTGAATGGCTTCCAGAGTTGCGACTTTTTCTGTTGTGCCTAGAAGAGCTCTGTGGTTAAACTAATGGGCCAGAGATAATACTCCTAAACGTTATGTGTGAAGTTCCCTTTGCAGAAAATACCTTTTTGGAAATGAGTTGTAGACACTGTTTGAAGGAGCTTTAGCTCATAAATATTACTACCTAAAAGAAACCCGCTTCTGCATTTGTATCCCGCTGACCTGCTTTGTGTACTTTACTTGGCTATCCCTGACTACCTACTGTGTACCGACTTTGGCTATATCTAATATATATCTATATTTGACTACCCACTAACTGGCTGTGACTTACTTCCTATCCTGTGTTCCTGGATACCTGCCGGCTGTACAAAGCCTGGTATACTGGGACTACCTGTTTAGTGTACCTACCTTGTACATCTACTATCTGCAGGTATCTGGCTTTCCGTCGGTTGCTTTGCCTCACTACCACTCTACCGTGTTAGCCTTTAAATGAGCTCCCACTCTATCGAGATCATTGAAGTCCTTGGTTCTCGGGAGGTCAACCTATGAGTAGTTTTATCAGAGTGAATAACTCACATGGTGTGTGCTCCTTGGGTTTATATGATGATTCATGAATGTATTCATAAGGAGGTTTTGAACCCAGTCTCTGTTTTTGAGGGAGTCATATATTCTTTCTTATTTGTGGTCCCAAAGGCAACAACATAATTTGCTAAAAAAAGGAGCCCTTAAAGTCCAAGTTGGAGATTCTCATCCAGGGAGGCTATCTAGCCACACTGCATAGTCGGGATGCAATCCTGCATGTTCCAATCCTAAAGGAGTCTCTGGGAAGTATGTGTTAGTTGCAATCCCTACAGATGCAGCATTTTTTTTTATTTTTAGGATTTTGTGTTTCAGCCTCTCCCTTTTGTGTCAGCCCTATGTATCTTCACCAAGCTCTTTTTAGAAGGAGAGGTAGCCTTAAGAAGCTTGTATAAGGATAGTCCCTCATTTAGATGAGTGGTTAGAATGGGAAATACCATCTCTTCAGCCATATTTGGACAACTATGAACCATCTACAGAAGTTGGGATGAACAATAAACCTACATAAGTCCTATTTAAGGCCTTTATTCTCAGTCCAAGAATCATAGATGCTGCCTGGTCTTCATGAAAAACCTATTTTACATCCAAATTCAACCTATATGGTTTCTGAGTGCTGAGGAAACTTGGGGTGTAGCCAGACACCTGAATGCGACACGTGTTTCTGTGGGTCAGAGCCTGGAATTCATGCTACGTGATTAAGCTAGGTTGTTTAACTGCATTCAGACAATTGATTGCATATAAATCTCAACCTGCAACAGACTGGAATAAATCATGGAGCACTTTTGTTGATTGAGCAGTATTGTGCAACCAGCCCCATAATCTGAGAGATTGTTGAGGAGAAATGAAGGTCCCCTGCTCTTAGCGTTATACTGGCAGGGCTGATAGTACACATTTAGGCTGGTTAGTCTGGAAAGAAAATATAGGCCAGAGAGGGCTCCAGTTGGGAACTAGGCTTTTATTTTTTATTTATTTTTTTTAAAGAAATTTTCTTTTGTTCACTTGTAAATAAAGTTACAATTTGATGTCCCCGAGCCTTATTGCCAGGACCATGACTTATCGGACCTCGGATAAATAGAGGTTTGCCACTATCTGTATATAAACTACATGACCAAAAGTTAAATGGATACCCCTCCTAATCAATTGGTTATGTGTTTCAGCCAACACTCATTGCTAACAGATGGATAAAATCAAGCACATAGGCATGGCATCTCCATTAACAAACATTGACGGTAGACAAAACATAGCACTGTCCTAGCATGCCACCTTTTGGTAAGTCAATGTTAAATGTCTGTCATGCTAGATCTGTCCCAGTACACTGTAAGTGGAATAATTAGCCAGCTCAGCCACAAAGTGCTAGATGATGCACACTCACGTAGGGGGGCTGCTTATTTAACTTGGCTTGTAAAAATCGCCTCTGTAGCATCACTCACTTCCAGAGGCAGTTTGGAACTCTGTAGCAACATCAGTGATCTGAGGATTAGGGCTAGGCCCGTTAGTTCCAGTGAAGGAAGGAAGTAATGTTTATGGTACAGCATACAAATATATTTAAACAAACATCCAAGTTTGTGGCACCAGTTGAGCCCGGACATTAACCCAATTGAATATCTTTGAGATGAATGGGAATTGTCAGGCCTTCTCACCTAACATCAGTGCCCTGACCTGACAAATGCTCTTTTGCCTGAATGGGCACAAATCCCCACAGACACACTCCGAAATATGGTGGAGGCTGCTAAAGCCACACGGGGTCATGGTTTTGGAATGTGATTTACTACAGGCTCATATAGGTGTGATGGTTAGGTGAAAACAGGAGAAAAGTATAGTTAAAATGATATACTTTTGGGGGGTGTGTGTGTATGTATTGTGACGAAATAACCCTTAGGCTAGGTTTCCACTTGGGTTTTTTTCTTGATGAAAAACGCCAGGAAAACTGCCACTGCATTTACCTGCGTTTTGGCGTTTTTTCTGGTGTTTTAGCCTTTCTGTGGAAATTGCTTTTTTTGACCGTAGGCAGTTTTTCCAGCCTTTACAAGTTAGAAGTTTCACCCAGCTAAAAGGGATTAGGATAAATGGCAAGTATCTGCCCTCTCCTGATGTCATTTACTTGGTAGACCCTTTTGTCTCTTTTCTGTGGTTTGTAAGGCATGCTTTATTCCGAATGTCTGCTCCTCTGGGAAGATTGGCCCCAAATGATGGTGCAAATTGTTTGCTGTTGCTTTTGGCACGCAGGATCCAGTTGATGCGTCGGGTATGTTTGTTTGTAATGGCATGTTTGTTCCAAATGGTGTAAAATTCAATATGAACCAGTCCAGGACTTTGTTTTGTGTGAAACTGTTTGTTTCCAGCCTATTTCTCGTAGGACACACAGATACTGGGTCCATCCTCTGCATTGTAACTGTGGAAAAAACGCCATAAAAAACGCCAAGGCAATAAACCCACATGGCTTTTTCATGGCGTTTTTTCTCTCCCATAGACTTCTATTGGAGAAAAACGCCAAGATTTCCTTGCAAAAAACGCGTGTCAACATGCTGCGATTTTGAAAAACTGCCACAGAGCCCAAAAAAGCAGAAAAACGCCAAAGAGGACTGAAAAAACGCCAAACAGAAAAACGCCAAGTGGAAATGGCATTTTGCGATTTCCTATTGAAGAACAGCTAACATCTGGCTGCAGCCGTTTTTCACTAAAAAAACGCCAGGTGGCGCTATTGGCGTTTTTATGGGCGTTTTTAGCAAAAAAAAAACAAGTGGAAATCTAGCCTTAACTTGGTATTCTGTCCAGGAATCTTTGCTCATGCACAGTCTTCCAGGTTGCAGACACAGCTCAGACACAAGGAGGGTTCAATAAAAGGGCTGGTGCCTGTTTTTTATTTTTTAAGACAGGTACAACAAAACAAATCAAAAACAAAATCCTTGCTCTTATGAGCGCTAACTAAACAAAGTTCTCCAACCTAACTGCGGTTGGACGGATTATCTGTTACCAACAAAACCAGGCTGCATGTAATAGCAGCAATCCATAATATAGCAGCTCTCTCCCTCTCTCTCAGGGAGCCAAATGATCACTCTCTGCTCAGATCCAGAAGCTATTTAACTGCCTCTCCCATTAATTAGTGAAAACGGGTACTGATGAGAGTATGCTGGAATCTCCATACTTGATTCCCACCTGCTGTTCCTTTGCTGCTCATAAACTGTGGAGGGACCCAAAATTCACAATTAACATGGAAGCAATAATTCCAAACTTCTCCCTGGGGCTGGTTTAAAAAAAAAAAAAAAAAATACTGAGGGTAACCACCCTGCAAAATATAAGGGGATATATATATATGCTCTCCCTCCATTATTATCCCATGCCTTCTCTCACAGTATATATAATATATATATATATATATATATATATATATATATATATATATATATAGGGCTAGCCATGTTAGTCCAGTAGTGTATATTATATTATTATATTATTAATTACATTATTAATGTATCCATTTTGGAGGATGAGCATTGTTTAACTCCCTCATGTCTGGTGACATACCAGGTACGCCATGCTCAAGTGGGCTCAGCGGTTCTGTGACACTCTCCTCGAGTGCAGCGTTCACCCCTTTAATGCCGCAGTCAATACCTGTTTTTGTACGGGGGTCTGCCAGGAAGACTAGCAAAAAAAAAAGCCCCATCAAGCCCTTTGATCACTATAATGGGTTCAGCAAGAGAGCTGTAGTAACTCCCAGAGATCACCCACATGTATCCTCCTGTTGTCCCCGGAATCACTTTCGGCACCAGTCAGCATGCGCACCTTGGAACCCTGCTATGTGTACCCAATAAGTAGACACAACTACCTTGAACTGAGTACAGCAGGAATGAACAGTTTATTGTTGTAAAACATAGACTGATATAGCCAAAGAACGTCATTAACATAAATCAACATTGATAAACAGGTACATGTAGACAACCCAACCTTTAATCCCCTTTAGCTACTGAATATCCCCCTGGTAGCCATCCTGTTAATGGGATTAGTTTAACAATGGAGTTCCTGTCTGTTTGGCAGCCAGGCTGGAGCCATCTCTGACTACCTTTGGGGCCTTGTATGACCGGTCATTCTGTCATATATCTCCCCTTTTAAAAAGAAGACTGAACTGGGGCCAGACCCCAACCGGGTCTGCATCCAGTTCAGTCGGGGAGCACAGCTCCGTCGCTCCTAGAGTTGTGGATGCAGGGGGCTGGCAAAGGGCACCTGTCCCACTAACCAGTCCTGGGGTGCACTTAGAGACTGGGGAGTTCGGGTCCCAGACGAGGACAACAGTCCCACTCGCCAGGGCAGGGAGACAGGGTCCATAATCTGCGGGTAGCAGGCTTGCTTTCAGTCCTCTCCAGGGGCCCCAGTGATGGACAGTTCCGTCACAAACTCCATCACATATCTCCTTTTTCTGGGGGAGACTGACGTCTGACCCCACACAGTTTGACTCCGAAGTCAGTCTGTATATCTGGACCACAACTGCCAGCCACAAATTGGTACTCCTCAAAACAATTTAACAAAAGAGCAGTACTCAACCGCCTGCCCTCCGCCTCTCCCGAAAAATATAACTGCCGCTAGTGAGAATTGACAATTGCACCTTCTCTCTGGAGTCTTCTCAGCCGCTGGGGAGATGACAGGGTGGCGAGGGCCCCTTCAATCCAGGGTTGGGGATCCGAGCCAGCTGTCCAGCAATTCTGGGGACCACAGGTGGCAACCACAGTCTCATCCACCTGGATGGGATACATGTTCCCCAGTGCTGGTTTTGTACCATCCTCTGGTGGAGGGACGTCTGATGAGGGGGGACAGAGGCCAGCTCTACTCTGACCTGGAGAAAGCTCTTCTGTAGGGTTTGCGGGCACCTCCAGTGCTGGTAGAGAGGGGCCGTCCTGCCTCTCTCCTATTGCCAGTATTTTGGCTGCGGTGGTCTGAGCGGGCACTGCGGGAGCGTCATGGTCAGACTCAGGAAGAAGGGGGAGGGGTGGGCAGAGACCAGCATCACTCTGCCCTGTTGCCAGCGCTTCTGCTGGGGAGTGTGGATCTGGGCCAACTGCCCAACATTCTGGGGACCCAGGTGTGGAGACCGCAGTCCCATCAACCACCACAGTCTCAGGGGCTGCCTGACTGGACCCTACAAGGTTGCTGTGGTCAGGCTCGGGAAACAGGGAAAGGAGCAGGCAGATGCCAGCGGCACTCTGCCCCGATGGCAGCTCTTCTGCTGGGTGGGTGCTTGTGGAGACCGCAGTGCCAGCTACTACACCCACAAAACTTTCTTCATTTTGCTGGGAAGGGAAGCCAATTGCAAGCCCTCCCGGACCAACATCCTCAGATGTAAAATCAATTAAATCCACAGTCTCTGGATCTGGTTGTGGTGTACAGTCACATAGTTCCGCTATCGGATCTGGGTTAGCTGTCCAGTAACCCTGTGACTCAGGGGCAGAGACCGCAGTCCCCTCCACCCCTCCTGGGTCAACATCGTCAGGTGACCACTCAGTAAAATCCATGGTCACTGGGGCATACTGTTGCACATGGTCGAACAACTCTTGATATGCCTGTTCCAGTTCCCATTCTTGTGTGACCAAATAATCCAGGTCAGCACACAGCTCAGGCACGTATGGGATATCCTCCGCCCTTCGCTCCTGGACGTCTCCCCCCCGACACTCCGATGCACTACCGAAGTCGGGATCTTTTTCTATAATTTCCAATAATAATCCCGGGCCGCCGAAGCCATTGCCCTCTGTGAGACCTTTTATCTTCCAGCCCCAGGCACAGCTGTGCTGCGTACCACCGCAGAGCCCGAAATCCATCGTCCAACCTCAGCTCTGTCTGGACCAGCACCTCCAGCTGAGCCACCCATTCCTCTTTGGGCTGCTTCCCCAAGAACGGCATCCGCAACTTCCGCTGGAGCCAAAACCTTTCCATTCTCTTTCCTGGAGATAGATCCCGGTGCAAAGGAAGTGTCCCTCAGACTAGGACGCAATCCCGCCGCTTGCCACCAATATAACGGGTTCACCAAGAGAGCTGTAGTAACGCCCAGAGATCACCCACATGTATCCTCCTGTTGTCCCCGGAATCACTTCCAGCACCAGTCAGCATGCGCACCTTGGAACCCTGCTATGTGTACCCAGTAAGTAGACACAACTACCTTGAACTGAGTACAGCAGGAATGAACAGTTTATTGTTGTAAAACATAGACTGATATAGCCAAAGAACTTCATTAACATAAATCAACATTGATAAACGGGTACATGTAGACAACCCAACCTTTAATCCCCTTTAGCTACTGAATATCCCCCTGGTAGCCATCCTGTTAATGGGATTAGTTTAACAATGGAGTTCCTGCCTGTTTGGCAGCCAGGCTGGAGCCATCTCTGACTACCTTGGGGCCTTGTATGACAGGTCATTCTGTCACAATCACTCCTATAGGATTGATCAGAGACTCCTCCCTGCAATCGCTGGTTTACCGGCCAGAGGCAGCTTCAGGGACAGGGAGAAAGGTTTCTTCATGTGGAGACCAACCCTCCCCTGCTGCCCAATTGCTCCATTAAGAGCAATCGTTAAGTGTTAACCGCTTCAATGCAGGATTAATATTTGAGTATCAGCATTGAAAGAGTTTAAAAAAAAAAAAAATTAAAAAAACAGCTCTGACCTGAAAGTTAAGAGTGCTTTGAGGTCAATTGCTGTCATTTTAGCAGTTAAAAAGTGGGCTGATGATCAGATCACTCCTGGCCAATAGGAGTGATCTGAGCATTATGGAATCCCCTGGATGACCCTACCCTAGAAAGAGAGAAGGGTCAACTAAGGTAATAATGACACACACACACACACACTCACACTCACACACACACAAATTACTAATAATAATAATAAAAAAAACAATTATTACTTGATCATTTGTCGGTGACATTTTAAGTCACTGATTATTGATCTGTCTCGCTGATCAATGTCAGTGGCCTAAACTTGTCGCTTACAAGTGATCTATTCGTATAAAAGAAGAAAAAAAGTTTAAAAATTGAAATGTGCATGTTACAGTTGTGATTCCACAATATGTGAGGAACATGACTTATCTATGCATGTGGGGTATTGCTGTACGCCCCGGAGGCGGGGGGGGGGTGTTACGGAACTGAAATCAAGACCTATTTTGTTCTTTCACGTATCCACTAAATAATGGTAAAACTGCAAAGTGGATGTGAAAATTTTTTTTCCTTTATATTGGAAGGCACTGGTTTTGGAAAAGCTGTCTAGTTTAGTTTTTGTGTCTCAAATGAGATGAGGACCCAGCAAACTGTCACAATTCCATGTTTGAAAACAGTAATGCTCATGTTCCAGTTTTGAACCTGCAGTGCCAAAGAGACATACCCTACCCATGTATATGGGGTATTCCAGTACTCTGGTGTTTCTGAATACAAATCACAAGTTGTTTCAGTAAATGGTTAAATCAAAGGTGTTAAAATGCCTTAGAATACTTTGGGATGTCAACTTTCAAAAAAGATATACTGTTTAGCAGTTTTTCTTTTTCTGGCCGCTTTTGGGGCCCAACATACCACATTTAACCCCTTAAGGACCTGGCTCATTTTTTCTTTTTGTACCCTGTGGGACCGAGGCTGTTTTAACACTTTTGTGGTGCTTGTGTTCAGCTGTAATTTTCTCCCATTTAGTGTACCCACACAAGTTATATATTGTTTTTTTCAGGACAAGATGGGCTTTCTTCAGATACCATTATTTTGATCATATCATCTTATTTACTATTAAAAAAAAAACATGGTGAAAAATTGAAAAAAAAAAACACATTTTATGACTTTTTACTTGAAAAATCTTTTACTCACCTAAAAAAGCAAGTAAAAAAACTAGCTAAATAGATTCTACTACTTGTCCTGAGTTTAGAAATACCCAATGTTTTTATGTTTTTTTGCTGTTTTTTGTAAGTTATATGCGTTTTATGATTTCCAAACCTTTTTTAACAAATCCGGTCATTCTGCCTCCATCTTCTCTTTGGAATATCTTTGAAGCCGGTTAACTCAATTTAACCCATTCAAACCATATATTTTTGAAAATTAGACGCCCCAGGGTATTTCAAATGCTGTTATTTTAACCCTTTCCATGCACCAATTATACAACCACACTTTGTCAAACTTTGAAATAGTAATTTTTTTTTTCACACAAATTGTACTTTAGTTATAGATATACAGGTTCTGGTATATGTCACTGTCAAACAACACCCCAATGTGTGCTCAGGAACATCTCCTGAGTGCAGTGATAACCCACATGCATGGGTTTGTCGTGTTGTTTGAGATTTAAAATGCCACATTCGGGAAGTGCGCTTTTTTTTCTCCATTTTGGTCAGTCTGTACCTATGCCCTATCTTTGAGCTCGGCCACTCCAATTTACTCCATCAAGCCATTTTTTTTATATTGGACACCCCTTGGGTATTTGAAGTGCTTTTATTTTAACTCTTTCTATGTTGAGATTTTTGAGAAATTTTAGCACTTGCTCAAAATAATAAACTTTATTTTTTTATATTTTTTTACACATTTTGCTGGTACTGGATGGTTCCTCTGGTGACATCACTGCATAATTATTTTTAAATGTTAGCACGTTTTATTTTTTTTTTATTTTTTTTTCCATTTTTTTTTTTTATTATTATTTTTTGAATATTTTACTAATCACATTGTGATTAGAAAGCTGGGCTCCATTGACTTGCATGGTTGAATGCAGTATCTGTATTCAACCTGCAAGTGAAGCCAGAGTTCTCTAGAGGGTCTGGAGATCATCTAGCAAACTTGTTTTTTTTACAGGGCGGCCGCCATCTTGCTGATGGTGAAGATCACTGGCAGTGGCGGCTGTGACCGCTCTCCGGAGCGGTCACAGCCCGTCTTGAGGTAAGTGTTTGGTGTCCCTGAATGCCTCCTGATTGAGGCATTCCAGCGACACCATTTAAGTTTAGGAGGTGTATGGCGGATGTTGACGCCCTGGGGAGGGGCCAGACATGGCCCCCGATGCCGATCTCGGCGTTGCTGAATGCCTCGACACCGAGGCCTTACAGCAACGCCGTTTAAGCGAAGAAAGTGATCGTTGATCACTTTCTAAGCTTATTTAATTTAGTGACGGTTCAGGACCGTCAAAGGTCGTTAAGTGACCGTTTTTCCGTGACGGTCCTGACCCGGCAAAGGTCGCGAAGGGGTTAAATAGAATCTTTGTTTAGAAGATGCGCGTCATTCATATTTAACCCTATAAGTATCCAAAAACAGGATAAATACCTAAATACACTTTTTTATATATAGTTTTTATAGATGAAACTGTGAAAATATCCCCCCCAACTTTCCCCACATTTTTAGATATTTTTCATGTTATATAATGGTTTATATATACAGTGGGCCAAAAAAGTATTAAGTCAGCCACCAATTGTGAGAGGCCTGTAATTTTCACCATAGGTACACTTCAACTATGAGAGACAGAATGGGGGGGGAAAGAATACAGGAAATCACATTGTAGGATTTGTAATTAATTAATTGGTAAATTCCTCGGTAAAATAAGTATTTGGTCACCTACAAACAAGCAAGATATCTGGCTCTCACAGACCTATAACATCTTCTTTAAGAGTCTCCTCTGTCCTCCACTCGTTACCTGTATTTATGGCACCTGTTTGAACTTGTTATCAGTATAAAAGACACCTGTCCACAACAGTCACACTCCAAACCCCACTATGGCCAAGACCAAAGAGCTGTCGAAGGACACCAGAAACAAAATTGTAGACCTGCACCAGGCTGGGAAGACTGAATCTGCAACAGGCAAGCAGCTTGGTCTGAAGAAATCAACTGTGGGAGCAATTATTCGAAAATGGAAGGCATACAGGACCACTGATAATCTCCCTCGATCTGGGGCTCCACGCAAGATCTCACCTCGTGGTGTCAAAATGATCACAAGAACGGTGAGCAAAAATCCCAGAACCACACGGGGGGACCTAGTGAATGACCTCCAGAGAGCTGGGGCCAAAGTAACAAAGTAAGGTTAACCATCATTAACATACTACACCGCCAGCTACTCAAATCATGCAGTGCCAGACGTGTCCCCCTGCTTAAGCCAGTGCATGTCCGGGCCCGTCTGAAGTTTGCTAGAGAGCATTTGGATGATCCAGAAGAGAATTGGGCGAATGTCATATGGTCAGATGAAACCAAGGTAGAACTTTTTGGTAGAAACTCAACTCGTTGTGTTTGGAGGAGAAAGAATGCTGAGTTGCATCCAAAGAACACCATACCTACGGTGAAGCATGGGAGTGGAAACATCATGCTTTGGGGCTGTTTTTCTGCAAAGGGACCAGGATGACTGATCCGTGTAAAGGAAAGAATGAATGGGGCCATGTATCGTGAGATTTTGGGTGAAAACCTCCTTCCATCAGCAAGGGCATTGAAGATGAAACGTGGCTGGGTCTTTCAGCATGACAATGATCCCAAACACACCGCCCGGGCAATGAAGGAGTGGCTTCGTAAGAAGCATTTCAAGGTCCTGGAGTGGCCTAGCCAGTCTCCAGATCTCAACCCCATAGAAAACCTTTGGAGGGAGTTGAAAGTCTGTGTTGCCCAGCGACAGCCCCAAAACATCACTGCTCTAGAGGAGATCTGCATGGAGGAATGGTCCAAAATACCAGCAACAGTGTGTGAAAACCTTGTGAAGACTTACAGAAAACGTTTGACCTCTGTCATTGCCGTAATTTGCAAATAAATTCTTTAAAAATCTTACAATGTGATTTCCTGTCTCTCGTAGGAACTTACCGTTAACCCCGCCGTCCGCGTGTGTCCTCGCCTGGCGGGGACCTCTCTGGACGCCGGCGTCTTCATCCGCGGGCCACGCAGTTGCGGACCGCATCCATGAAGGATAGGCCACATCCCTGGCCTCTGTTACGGCGCCTGCCGTGTAGGGCGGACACCAGAAGGGGAGTGACGGCGGGGAGGCGTGTCCTGCGGTCCAGTGACGCAGGACAAAGAGGTGACATTAATATGGCATATAGGGGAAGGAGAGTTTATGGGAGGAGTCAGTCTTTGGCGGGCTATTTAAACCTGCAGCCCTGTACATTCATTACTTGATGGTTCTGGTTACTTGCTATATCCCTTTACCTTATTGCTGGACGCTTGTTTTTTTTGGATTCTACGGACTTTGACCTTGGCTTGATTATACAGACTTTGCTGATTCTCTCTACCCCTGACCACGGATTGCTTTACGGTACTGCTTTTTGCCTATTCCTTTTGCTTCAGTGAATAAACCAATTGCTGTTGCATTATCTACTGGTTTCGTGTCTACTGCTTCACCTGGTGTCTTTCTGCGCCGTGCTCCAACACCACAAACCTTACTATATATATAATCATTATTTCAAAAGAAAGTCCTACTTGTGCTGAAAAAAAAAATGTGTGTGGGTGCATTAAATAAGTTAATGGCAATCAGTCTTAAATTTAAATAAAGCACAAAAACTGCTCTGGTCATTTAGTGCATGGTACAAAAACATATATATGCGTGTATTATTGTATCAGAGTATGAATTAATTTTTACTTTTCTATTTCTTTATATGACTATGTCTATGTCTTCACCTATGTTAGTAATCCGTGTTAATTACACTACTGATCATTTCAATCATGTTGCATTGCACACCTGCAATTTAAATTTTGATCATAAGCAAAATTTTAAACAAACATTCACATGTTTAGATACAAGTGGGGATATGAATGATTCTCTTCCTCCCCTAATCTTATTGGCATGGACCCTTGTTCATATTCATTATGGATAAGACAAATTTAGTAATTGGTCTTTGGTAATGGTTTCAATGGCTTCATCTCTCTGTCTCTTTCTCTGTCTCAGGATGATGTCGACAGAAAGTGCAAATAGCTTTACATTGATAGGAGAAGCATCTGATGGAGGTACCATGGAGAACCTGAGCAGAAGACTTAAGGTAATAAGTATTTGCTTCTTCTTCATATGTCATAAGTGTAAAACCTAGTGAATTTCATTATAAGTATCATGTTATAGATACAGTTAGGTCTAAATTTGTGTAATACATGATTATTCCTTCTGTTTCAGGTGACTGGAGATCTGTTTGACATCATGTCAGGGCATACTGATGTGGACCACCCTCTATGTGAAGAGTGTACTGACACACTTTTAGACCAGCTGGACACGCAGCTGAACATTACAGAAAATGAATGTCAAACCTACAAGTATTATCATTATTTTATATAGTGCCATCATATTATACAGCACTGTGCAATAGGTACACAGGACATAAGTAGTATATAACAATTTGCCTTACAGAAACCAGTAAGGAGGGCCCTGCTCAATCAAGTAGGACAGAAGCATTATTAAGACTGACATTAGATATTTTTGTCTACAATTCATATCCATAAGAAAAATAGATAAATTGAGATTTTAGCGAAAGTTATTAACTTTTATTGGAGCAATATAGAAAAAGATATAAAGTTACATAATCTTTCAGGATCTCAGAGGTTCTTTGCTCCCAATGCACAGTGTTTATGCAGGTGTTGCTTCCAGGGGCAGTTTGGAACTCTATTAATTGATGCTACAGAATCTACCGCACATTTAAAGTAATTGATGTCTTCAGTATGACCCATTCCACTGTCAATGTTTGTCTATTGAGATGGGATGCCTATGTACAATACACCTGTTAACAATAAGCGTGACTGAATCACCAAAAATCAATAATTACTAGGGGTGTCCTCATACATTTTTTATTTGTAATTTGTCGTTGATGCCATCAACTCCAATGTTCAATGATTTATTGCCAGACGCTGCCTGGAGATCTTGGAAAAAATGAATGAAAATGATAAGGAAAAGCTGGAAATAAAACTGAAGGAGCTGGTTGAAGATGAGGAACGACTTATAGAAGAGTTAGAGGAAGTAGAGCGAAACCGTGAACGTGTGGCTCAAGAAATACAGCATGTCAGAGAAGAAGGAGACAGACTGGAGCAGGAGGAGGCTCAGTAAGTTGTCTTAATATATAATCAATTTAGTAACCCTTCACCATAAACAAGCTGTGATCACACAGCGCGTTTTTGGTTTTCACTATGTCACACGCATCACAATGCCTCATGTCTGTAGTATCTTGAATCTAAGACGAGACCAAGGACTGATTAAGGTCCGAGTCTACATAAGGCAAAATCGGCTGAGTAGATGGATCAATTGGTTGTCATCAACTAACAGATCTGGAAAGTAGCAACCTGGCATTGCATTCATGCTTCTCCTGGTATTATAGTTTGGAGGCTTTAAAAGTGGATGATGTGGTTTTTGCACAGTCAATGCTTTCTGTGGTTATTTAACCCCTTAACGACCAATGACGTGCCAGACACAAACGGTCAGTCAACGACCAATGACGTAGCACGTCATGGCATTAAACAAGCTTAGAATCGCTTTCTTTGCTTAAATGGTGTTGCTGAATGCCTCGATGTCGAGGCATTCAGCAACACCGAGATCGGCAGCAGGGGCTGGGGGGTTAACACTATCTTTTAAAAGACTAGTACCTTATCTTTTAAAAGACTTTTTAAAGCGATCAGGTACTGCATTCAACCATGGAACTCAATGGAGCCCAGCTTTCTAATCACAATATGATTAGTAAAAAAAAATTATTTTATATTTATTTTTATTTTATAATTTTTTTATAAATATGTTTATTATTGTGAGCAAGGGCTAAAATTAGCTAATTTATCTTCCAAAAAATCCTGACATGGAAAGAGTTAAAATACTAGAATTTCAAATACCCAAGGGGTGATGTAATCGAGTAAATTGCAGTGGCCGGATTCAAAGATAGGGCATAGGCACATACTGACCAGAATGGGGGGGGGGAGCGTGCTTCCCAAATATGGCCTTTTAGCCTCCAAACAACCAGACATGCGTGAGTGTTATCACTGTAGTCGAGATGTTGCTGAACACATATTGGGGTGTTGTTTGACTGATTTATACCAGGATTTATACCTGAAATACAATGTGTGTGGAGGGGGGGTACAAAAAATACCACCACAAATTTTGACAAAGGCTGGTGGTAAAATTAGTGCTTGGAAAGGGTTAAAATACCAGCATTTGAAAAGCCTGGTGCGTCTAGTTTTCAAATATATATATGATTTGATGGGGTAAACTGGACTGGCCGGCAGAAAGACCAAATGTCAAAGCTCCAAGTTACAAATGTGTACTTCTAAAATGTGGCAATTTACCTCCCAAACAACCCGACAAACCCATGCGTGGGGGGCATCACTGTACTCGGGAGATGTTGCTGAACACATATTGGGGTGTTGTTTAACAGTGACATGTAC
This sequence comes from Spea bombifrons, assembly GCF_027358695.1. Lineage (NCBI taxonomy): Eukaryota > Metazoa > Chordata > Amphibia > Anura > Pelobatidae > Spea > Spea bombifrons. The sequence goes on from NC_071099.1 coordinate 7,650,079, forward strand.
AATTTGTGTGATAAACACAAAATAAATTACTACCCCAAAGTTTGACAAAGGGTAGTAGAATTTGTGCATGGAAAGGATTAAAATACCAGCATTTGAAATGCCTTGGGGTGTCTAATTTTCTTTGATGGGGTAAATTGAATTAGCCGTTCTAACTAGCACATGAGGGAGAATGACCAGATTTGGAAAAAAAATGGTTTTGAAATAGCAAAACGCTACTTGTACTTATTGCCCAATAACTTGCAGAAAAAAGCAAAAAAACATTGAGTATTTCCAAACTCAGGACAAATAGTAGAATCTATTTTTTATTAGCTTTATGGATGAGTAAAAGATTTTTCAAATAAAAGTGAGTTTTTTATTTTCCATTATATTTTATTTTTATAGGAAATTAGTGGATATGAACAAAAACATACTATCTGAAGAAAGCCCTTCTTGTCTTAAAAAAAAATTAAAATAAAATAAATAAATATATATATTTATCTTGTGTGGGTAAACCAAATGGGAAAGGAGAAAAATGCAGCTAAACATGAGCACCACAAAAGTTACGTAGTTACATAGTTAATAATAAGGTTGAAAAAAGACCTAAGTCCCTCAAGTTCAACCCTTCTACCTAACCAAAAGAAGGCAAAAAAACCCTAACTAAGCTAATTCGAATTGTACCGCATATTCAAGGTGAGGTCTTACCAATCACCTGTAAAGAGGCAAGATAATATCCTCTTCCCTTGAATCAATACCTCTTTTATGCATGCTAAATTCTTATTGGGCCCTCGCAGCTGCTTGCTGGCATTGCACACTGTTGTCAAGTCTGTTGTCAACCGTTATTTCTAAATCCTTCTCATTGGTAGTTTCCCCCAAGGATATTCCATTTAAAGAATAGGTTGCATTTTTATTATTTTTACCATAATGCATAACTTTGCATTTCTCTATATTGAACCTCATCTGCCACTTGCACGCCCAGTCCCCAACTCTGTCTAAATCTTACTGCAAAGAAGAAACATCAAGATTAGTCTGAATTACCCAGCCTAATTTTGTGTCATCTGCAAAAACTGTGACATGGCTCTGATTGCAGCTTGGGAGATCATTTATAAATAAATTAAAAAGAAGAGGACAGAGGACAGACCCCTGAGGCACTCCACTTAATACCTGCGTACAGGCTGAGAAACATCCATTCACAACAACCCTCTGCATTCTATACTTTAGCCAATTTCTGATCCACATACAGACATTTGCCCCTAAGACTATTTCTGTTAATTTATAGAGTAGCCTTTTATGTGCAACCGTATCAAATGCCTTAGCAAAGTCCAGATAAATCACATCTACAGACACCCCCAGGTCTATATTTATACTAACTTCTTCATAGAATGCTAATAGGTTGGTTTGACAAGTGTTAAAACAGCCTAGGGACCCAATAAATTCAATGAAACGCATCATGTCCTGGATTGACCAATACAGTACGGTTGCGAATTACAAATTAAATATTAATAAATCAATTGCAGTCCCATATAACCTTGATATAATACAAAAACAGGAGATTGAGAAACTGGGTTTTGCCTGGGCTAAGGACTCCCTCACGTATTTGGGAATAAGAATTAATATAGTTCCAAATTCGTGGATGGAGATTAACCTTCTTCCTTTGATAAAGGATATGAATCTCTCCTTCAAAAAATGGCAAGGAACGTTTATTTCTTGGTGGGGAAAAATAAATGTAGTAAAAGCATATATTCTCCCCAAGTACATATATATATTTTCAGGATGATTCCTTATATGGTTCCAACTAGTTGGACTGAATTAATTCAACAAGCAATAAATAGATTTATATGGGGAGCAAAAAAAACCTAAGTTATTCAGGAATACGCACAGGCGGCTTTATTTGCACAAGAAATATGGTATAGAGGGGAATTGCCAAAAGGATCTCAATATAGAGAACTGCGGACTCTCTTCTGGACTTCCTCCAAGCGATCTATAGATTCGGCCGAAATGGGAAATAGTTTAGTTCTTAGACATTTATTAAGAAACTGGCATTGGCTGAAAAACAAATTTGGACTTGAAGACAAGTTAATAACCAGTCTTCCAGTCCTCATCATAGAAAATATGATTGAAAACCTAAAGTTATCTAGCTGGACACAGAGTGGCATAAATTTAATTGAGGATCTGATAGATGGAGATACTCTTAAATCCTTTAATGAACTTCAATCTGAATTTAATCTCCTTGTTGGGGAATGTTTCAGATACTTAAGAGTGAAGAGCTTCCTGACAAAAGCCTTAAACTGGAACCAGGGTCTGGCAGTTCAAACTTCCTTTAAACAGCTGGTGGAAAGTTACGATCATAGAAAACTATTAGCGAAAGCGTTAAAATTGATTAGAGCTTGTTTAGCATTGGCTAAATGGGAGAAAAATTTAAATATTAAAGTAAATCACGAAGATTGGAATAGAGCCTTAAACTTAACATACAAGAATGTACATTGTTTAAATTTAAACGAGCTTCAATATAAATTGATGAACAGATGGTATTTAGTCCCCACCTTATTAACAAAGATGTTTCCCAATAATTGCCAAACTGTTGGAGGTGTGGATCGGAAAAAGGGGATATGTTACATATATGGTGGAATTGTTTGCCAATTAAAAGATTATGGCTAAAAGTCTCAAATAGATTAGTAAATAAACTAGGTCCTCACTGGAACTTGGCTCCAGAAAGAGCATTACTTCATTTAAATCTACCTAATCTTGCAACTAAAGATACTCAATTCCTTTTACACCTATTGACCCCAATAAAAATGGTAATAGCCAGGAAATGGAGATCATCCGATTTAATCTTATGGACAAAGATAAAAGCTCAACTGACATACCAATGTCAAATGGAAAAGGGGATTTTGTCCCAAACAGTATGGAGTAGTACAAAGTATGCAACCTGGGAAACGTGGTTAAAATTTCTTTCTGATGGAGAACTGGATGAATAGAGGTAACTTATTAATGAGCTGAATCCTGTCCAAAGAAACTCAGACACCTGATATAGATAGAACATTATGATAGAGACTAATGGAATCTTTGTATGTATGTTTGTTTTGTTTGTCACTGTAATGTGAAATTGTAGTATTGTTATTTATTTTTGTGGATAATAATAAAAAAAAATCAAAAAAAAAAACAGCCTTGGTCACAAAAGGTACAAAACAATAAAACACAGCTGGGTCCTTACAGGGTTAATCCCATCACTTTCATTTGCATAACACCAAGGTAATTCTTACGTTTAATGTCTTATTCCTTGCCAGCCATTGGGTGGCGCTATTGTTGCGCCACCTTTTTGACTGGTAGGATAAAAAGTATGAAGTACAAATTCCCTGTTTCACTTATTAATGAATAAAAACATACATGTTCTTTTAAGCAGGCTATAAATCTTAACCCCTTAAGGACCGGGCTCATTTTTCGTTTTGTACCCTGTGGGACCGAGGCTGTTTTGACACTTTTGTGGTGCTTGTGTTCAGCTGTAATTTTCTCCTCACCCATTTAGTGTACCCACATAAATTATATATTGTTGTTTTCAGGACAAGATGGGCTTTCTTCAGATACCATTATTTTGATCGTATCATCTTATTTACTATAAAAAAAATAAAAAAAACATGGTGAAAAATTGAAAAAAATGACATTTTATGACTTTTATTTGAAAAATCTTTTACTCACCTAAAAAAGCAAGTAAAAAAACTAGCTAAATAGATTCTACTACTTGTCCTGAGTTTAGAAATACCCAATGTTTTTATGTTTTTTTGCTGTTTTTTGTAAGTTATAGGGCAATAAGTACAAGCAGCGTTTTATGATTTCCAAATCTTTTTTAACAAATCTGGTCAGTCTGCCTCCATCTCCTCTTTGGAATATCTTTGAAGCCGGTTAACTCAATTTAACCCCCTCAAACCATATATTTTTGAAAACTAGACACCCCAGGGTATTCCAAATGCTGTTATTTTAACCCTTTCCATGCTCCAATTATAGAACTACACTTTGTCAAACTTTGTAATAGTATTTTTTTTATTTTTTTTTTCACACAAATTGTATTTTAGTTATAGATATACAGGTCCTGGTATATGTCACTGTCAAACAACCCCCCAATATGTGTTCAGGAACATCTCCTGAGTACAGCGATACCCCACATGCATGGGTTTGTCAGATTGTTTGGCTGGTAAAAGGCTACTTTTGGGGCATGCGTAATCCAGGTGGTCATTTGGTCATTCTGCCTCCATCTCCTCTTTGGAATATCTTTGAAGCGGGTTAACTCAATTTAACCCATTCAAACCATATATTTTGAAAACTAAACACCCCAGGGTATTCCAAATGCTGTTATTTTAACCCTTTCCATGCACCAATTATAGAACTACACTTTGTCAAACTTTGTAATAGTAATTTTTTTTTTCACACAAATTGTACTTTAGTTATAGATATACAGGTTCTGGTATATGTCACTGTCAAACAACACCCGAATATGTGTTCAGGAACATCTCCTGAGTGCAGTGATACCCGACATGCATGGGTTTGTCGGGTTGTTTGAGATTTAAAATGCCACATTTGGGAAGTGCGCTTTTTTTCTCCATTTTGGTCAGTCTGTACCTATGCCCTATCTTTGAGCTCAGCCACTCCAATTTACCCCATCAGCCATTTTTTTTTATATATTAGACACCCCTTGGGTATTTGAAGTGCTTTTATTTTAACTCTTTGTTGAGATTTATGAGAAATTTTAGCACTTGCTCAAAATAATAAACTTTATTTTTTTATTTTATTTTTTTAATACTTTTTTTATATTTTTTTACACATTTTGCTGGTACTGGATGGTTCATCTAGTGACATCACTGCATAATTATTTTTAAATGTTAGCACATTTTTTTTTTCTGTTTCCTTTTTTTTTTTTTTTTTTTTGAATATTTTACTAATCACATAGTGATTAGAAAGCTGGGTTCCATTGACTTGCTTGGTTGAATGCAGTACCTGTACTCAACCTGCAAGTGGAGCCAGAGTTCTCTAGAGGGTCTGGAGACCGTCTAGCGAACTCTTTCATCTTTATTGGTTTTTTTCCCGGGCCGCCGCCATCTTGCTGATGGCGAAGAACACCGGCAGCTGCGGCTGTGACCGCTCTCCGGAGCGGTCACAGCCCATCCAAAGGTAAGTGTTTGGTGTCGCTGGATGCCTCCTGATCGAGGCATTCCAGCGACACCATTTAAGTTTAGGAGGCGATCGTTGATCGCCTCCTAAACGCTTTTAAAACGGGCGTCTGCCGCCATACAATGTATGGCGGCTGTTGACGCCCCGGGGAGGGGCCGACATCGAGGCATTACAGTAACTCCGTTTAAGCGAAGAAAGTGATCGTTGATCACTTTCTAAGCTTATTTAATTTTATGACGGTTCAGAACCGTCAAAGGTTATTTAGTGACCTTCTTGTCATGACGGTCCTGAACCGGCAAAGGTCGCGAAGGGGTTAAGGAAATCAAATTTCAAAATTAATAAAAACTTGAATACTAGCTAATATTTTTAAGTAGGTTATTAAGTAACTTATGTGTTGTCACTCCTTCTATAAAATTTACCTAGCCCTGGTTATTTACAGGATAGTGGAGCTTATTTCTAACTCAAGTATACACTTTTGTTTTTGTTAATTTTTTTTTCCTATCCATGGAAGGTACCAGAAAGAGTATAGTGAGTTTAAGCGCCAGCAATTGGAACTAGATGATGAGAGAGTCAGCGTGGAGAATCAGATGGCATATGCTCAGAGCCAGCTGGATAAGTTAAAGAAGACCAACGTCTTTAATGCCACCTTCCACATCTGGTAAATTATGGGTTTATGACTACAGATAATTTAATCTTCATTGATTTATTCATGAATTTTATTATGTGCAATACTGGATTTATAGGTTGTTTTAAATTCCAGAGCACTAACTAATGGTTTATTAAAAAAAAGTTATGTCATCACAATTTTTCATGTGCGACATAGCAAAGTATTTAAATGGATGTATGTAACAGAACAGAAATTGCCTGCAATTTTTAATATGCATTGTACAACAACTAAGAGACTAAAAGCAAAAGTTATTTAATTGAGCCTGCAGCTGTTAAAAAACCAAATGCAAAGATGTGTGTTAGAGCATATGTTCTGTATTTTTTGTAAATAATTTTAAAAATTATATTTCCTTCTAATAGGCACAGCGGGCAGTTTGGCACCATCAACAATTTCCGCCTCGGCAGGCTTCCCAGTGTCCCTGTGGAATGGAATGAAATAAATGCAGCCTGGGGACAGACTGTTTTACTCTTGCATGCACTGGCTAATAAGATAGGGCTGGATTTTCAGAGGTGAACTTCAGATCTATACTTACTATGCATGAATGGAGACAAAAATCATTTTCAGAGGAAACAAAGATATGTTTCCCCTCCACAATTAACACTATTTGTTTTGGTGACAGGTATCGCTTAGTTCCATTTGGAAATCATTCATACTTGGAGTCCCTTACAGATAAGTCTAAGGTAACATTTATTTTGAAAACTAACTACTGGGTAAGGAAAGTAACAGTAGCCCAAAATTTGTTAGTGGTAAGATATGAGGGGGACCATGTACATTAACGATGTACATTAACTGGTGCATTAACTGGGAATAGCTATGGACCATCAAATATTGTAAAAAATGAATCCTTGTACAGCTTTTGAAACCATGTATTTCTCTTCAAGGAACTACCACTTTACTGTTCTGGAGGGCTGAGATTTTTCTGGGATAATAAATTTGATCATGCAATGGTGGCTTTCCTGGATTGTGTTCAGCAGTTTAAAGAAAAAGTGGAGAAGCGAGACACTGATTTTTGTCTACCATACAGGTTGGTGAAAGAGTCTTCATTGCTGTGCCAGATAGATAGATAGATAGATAGATAGATATATAATTTTATTTTTTGTGTAAATCTTTTTGTTGAGTACTTTATTCATAATTCAGTTCAGACAATAATATACTGTCTAGTTATATATTAGAAATATTGCAGAAGTACACATGTGGCTAATGGTCTACATGAGGGTATTTTCTATTGCATGTTAATGTTTTTGTGCTGTACTGAGGCTGTTTGAGAGCTAGCACTATTGTATTTTTTTCCTTAGCAGCATTGTAATAGGTATATGTCCACTATTAGTATATGTGGTTGTAGAATTCCCCCCCCCCAAAAAAAAATAAAAAATATTACCGGGCCTTAGTAACATTACCTGGGAACTGTAACCTTGGTTTAAATGTTAGTCACCATCATGGTTTTGAAAGGATACTAGTGTGTGATTATATGGTATTGTCAATCTACTTTTCTTCAAGTCATTACGTATTCTTACTCACATCCTCTATAACCATAGGATGGACGTAGAGAAGGGGAAAATTGAAGATACAGGCGGCAGTGGTGGATCCTACTCCATTAAGACACAGTTTAACTCTGAGGAACAGTGGACCAAGGCCCTAAAATTCATGCTAACCAATCTTAAGTGGGGTCTGGCTTGGGTTTCTTCGCAGTTCTATAACAAATGATTACATTTTATGGGAGCAACTGATCAAAAGATGCTCAATTTAGTCATGTCTGATGTTTGTCAAAATGAGGAAGTACAGAGAGCACTTTTGTGACTGTGATAGTATAGTTAGCTTTTTCTGTCTGTGCCTTGCTACTGTGTTCAGCAGCTTGGTTAACATCCTATCGCTGCTATAGCAAACATTCGTGTGTCTACGACAATATTTCCTAAGGCCAATAGGTGAGCATTGGTACCATGTTACCCATAGAAACACAGTAGACCAGTTGAGTCAAATTGATTCCTTTATTGGCTAACCAAGTATATTTAGAACGCAAGCTTTCAAGACCTCTGTCTCCTCTTCTTCAGGCATATTATATATGATAAAAGTGAACAGCATCTCCCTTAAATGTGCATCACATTGGAAAGCAGCTTAGATCATTACAGTCCAGGGCGAGGATGGTTGCAATCCATACCTCACTATACCGCCATCACAAACTGTAAAAACTAAAAGAGTTCTATAAACCAATTATATATTATCAAGAAAGCGTAGAATCTAAGTTATCCTTGTAGTCTTGTTATACAATTATGACCATGTATTTGGTGTTAAACTTTAGCAGTCAGTAACAAAGTTTGTAATGTATTTAGTTGTCTAGCAAATTCAAAATCTTATTGTAATGCATATTTTCAGCATCTGTGCACTGAAAACACTGAAATAAAATTTTACTTTGTAATTCTAAATTAAATGTGTTGTATTTTCCAAATGCCCCCAGTATGTGAATGTAGGCGGTCTCTCATTTTAATGTTTAAACAATCTATTTATTTACTATTAAAAGAAACACCATGAACTGCAAAAATCTTACTATTCAGAAATCAAGTTTCAATTATGCCATCAATGGCAGCATAGTAAGTATTACCCATACTAACTCAAAACCAAACCTGTGGTGCCACAAAAGAAAATAACTGGTAAGGGGTCCTTTTTGTGTGTACAACTTCATATTACTGGTTGCAAAGAACAGCAGTCCCAAAACAGTGCTTCAGTATTGATGAAGATATTTCAGTCATGTTGTTTATTGTAATTCCTGTGATGTAATTTAAAATGTCCAGAACCTTAATGGTGAAAAAAGTAGAAATTTTAAGTATTTGCAATCATTAAAATAATATATGAGGCTTTTTATCACTAGTATCAGATTTCAAAAAGAAAACACAGGATTTTTGAAAACCATATTTCTAAACAGATTTTTTTGCATGATGGTCTCAGGTAGCTGAATATTAGCCATATGTATGTCTTATAGTAGTCTTGACTAATCATACTGCCTGGGGTAAATATTACAATGCCTTATTGCTGATCACCCAGTTAAACACTCTAAAGTCTGTGCCTGCTGCTTGTCATCCTGCCTGCTGCCTCCTGTTTTTGTTTTTTGACCCACAGTTCGTGCTGCTGTTCGTGTTCCACTAAACCTCCCACTCCTAGCTAGTCTTTATCCATTAGCTATGGTTAAGACTGCCAGGAGGATGGCACTTCCTCTGAAGATACATCTCATATATCAAATTCCATGGACTTCAAGCCTAAATGAGTCATTAAAAAGGGCCTTTGAAGCCTCTATGACAACTCTACTTTGTAGTGGACTTGGTGGATCAAGATATTTAGGAAGTGGAGTTTTAGGTTCCAACTTCAAGGGGGCTAGAAAAGTGTCATTATATATGAACCATTGAGGTGGTCAGGATGTTTGCCAGATCTCTTGCCCTTTGAGTGGTAAGATAAGGGGTAGTCTGTGGACACTGCTGCGAACGTTGAAATATCAATGTAGGACTCCTTTCTTGGGGAAACACCTTTCTTGAAAGGCCCCAGAGGTGCTCCTTAGAACACACCACAAAGGATAAATATTGTCTTCCTCATAAGAGGTTTCCACTTTTGTGTCTCAATATCAATAGATTCAATTCTTAATCTTCTTTCTTCATCAGTGGACATAACCCGGCAACTTCCACCAAAATGGCAATGCTGCAGTGACATCCTCCCCGATCCTCTAATCAGTGCCGTATTGCCCTCAGTTCACGTGAGGCCAAAATGACGACTCTTGCAGTGCGTGAGTCCCCACGACTCTTGCGGTGCGGAGGATTGGGGAGATGGCGTCACTGCAGGGCCTCCGTTTTGGCAGAAGTTGCTGGGTTATGTCCGCCAAGGTGCACTCAAAGAAGATTGAAGAGAATGGAGAAAATAGACAGAAGAAGCAGATGCGAGGGTGGTCGGCAGAGAAGGTAGGGAAACATTTAGAGAATCGTTTGGCACATGTATAGTAAAAAATTAACTAGTGAAAATAAAAGAAATTTAAAAAACTCAATTTCAAAGCTTTTGTAATAGCTGTAGTAAGTGTCAGCGTATGTGTCCCTATAGATTGTATAAGGAGCAAGTGCTATCTGCTGCACTTGGAAAATATGCTGTGCCTGATATACCGTAAACTGCTTAACCTACAACGCCTCCTTGGCAGAAACTACCATCAATTGTTGGTAGTATAGGGACGTAGCACACTCCTTCATGAACATAATCCTTCGGTTTGTTTGTTCGTTGTTAGAACCATGGCGCCCAGCAACAAAGGTTCCTTGCTACTTTTCCGTCTCCAATAGGATGACCTTCAGCTCATGATGTCTGGGAAAGGGGGCTCTTCTCTATGCATTTCCACCCCATCCACTTCTCTCCAGTGGTCTTCAACAAAAAAAAAAAAAGAGCAGACTTGGCCCTGGTGATTCTGTTTGGTAGTTTTTTTTTCAACTGTTTCTTACTATCCCTAATGCTTTTCTATATCTGTTCCAATGTGTGACCAGAGATAGTAAGGGTACTCTGAAATAAAACCCCTCCCCTCAGGGTTGCCTTCAGTATTCTCTGCCTACTACAAACAGTGGAGGAAGGATATTGGGCTGGGTTTTTAGGGTTTGCGGTAAGCCCTTTAGTTCCAGTAAAGAGTAATATTAATGCTACAGTATACAGACTTTCTAGACAATTGTAATCATCTCAGAGGTACATACAATTTGGTCAGAATTGGAGAAGGAGATGAATGGAAGACAGCCCTTTGTTCATGTTACAGGCATTTAGAGTACACACACACACAATTTCAGTGGAACCCACAGGCACAAAAAGCTTTTGATTTACTAAAGACTTATTTTACCCAAGCTCCTATCCTAATCCTTCCAGACCCACAGAAACCCTTCTACTTAGAAGTGGATGCATCAAAATCTGCTGTTGTTGCCACCCTCTCACAGTTCAGACGATAAAGATTTTGTCATCCAGTCTCTCTTTTTTTCATGGAAATTAACCCCCTTGGAATGTCACCATAGTGTGAGAAACCATGAACTTCTAGATATTAAACTCGCCTCTTAGAAGGAGTACATTGTCCTGTGACTGTGTTTATGGAAACCGAGAATACTTAAGGGAAGCCAAATGTCTTCGACCACTACGAGCCAGATGGGCTCTGTTTTCCCCCCAGATTCTCCCTCCACATCACCTATAGACCAGTTCCTGCAAAAGCAAGTCAAATGATATTACGGTACCTCAGATATGGAATTGCATCCTACCCAGTTTTTAGCCCCCACATGCTCACTATCTAATTGATAACATTAAGTTAAATACCACTAATTAAAATGATCCTCTTGCTGTTTTCCTTCTGAAGGACTGTTTCCGTAAAGGACAAGTTTTTGTTCTGCCACCTTTCAGACTTCTGGTCCTCCAGATTATCCTTGATTCTCCAATGGCAGGCCATGGCAGCTTTCGTAAGACACTTGATTTAGTACAACATTCCTTTTGGTGGCCAAAGTTACATCATGATGTTTTACATTATACCACTTTCTGCAATAACTGTGCCCGGATGAAGGTTCCTCATCATAAACTGGCTGGCTTATTTCAGCCATTCACTACTACTCCTCGTCCTTGGGAAAAGATTTCAGTGGAATTTATTGAAGACTTTCCTCCAGACCATCACTTCTCTTGTATTATGGTTGTTGTTCATAGACTAACTAAAATGGCTCATTTTGTTCCTGTCAAGGGCCTTCCGTCTGCTGCTCAAACGGCGGATTTATTTATTCAACACATACTGTCTTCATGGGGTTCCCTAAAACGTTACAGACAGAGGAACCCACTTCACTTCCTATTTCTGGAAAGAATTTTGTGCCACAATCTAATGGACCAATTGAACAAACTAATCAAACCCTGGAACAATATCTACACTGCTTTGTTTCATTTCTGCAAAGTGATTGGTTATTTTTGTTGCATACTGCAGAATTTCCCTACCACAATATGAAGCATATGTCTACTGACATGTCCACATTCTATGCAAATTATGGCTTTCACCCTTCATACTTCCAATGACACTTTAAAGGTTCAGTCTCATGTGCTGCAGGTCATCTCCACTCCCATTGCAAAGGATTTACCCTTTTGCAAAAAATGCAGAAGGCTCAGATTGCTTTAAAAAATATGCTGATCGAAGAAAGTCCTAACTACTGTACAGTGGATAAGGTGTGGCTGTCCAGAGCTTACCTAAAACTTCCTGGGACAGCTAAATAATTAAACTCCAAATTTGTGGGTCCATTCCCCATTGTTTCATGGTGTCCCCAGTTTCTGCAAAATGCCAGCTTCCTCGATGATATAAATGTCAACCAGTTTTCCCTGCGTACCCGATATGATTCCAGGTCTTACCCAATCCCCAGTTCCTAAAAGGTCTAGAAGATTCTAGATTCCTGGGACACTATAGTACCTGTACACTGAAAGGATTAAGACCCTAAAGAAACATGCATTCTCCTGCTTGTGTTTGTGCCTTCCTTCATAAATATCAAGAGAAACCAGCTCCTAGCAGCACCGGAGGTTGGTCCTACGGGGAGGCACTTTCCGGTCCGCAAACAGGACCTTTACTTACATCTCCGAAATTAGAGGTTCCCAATGCAGCAGGTCCGCAGACGGCCCTGTCTGCTTCTGTCTTCCTCCACTGTGAATCACCTGCATCTTTGAAGCAGCAGATGTTATCAGACACATGTTATCAGACAAGATCGCGTGCCCGCCCCCCACTTAATGTTCAGGCAGACTGCAGGGTCTATCCAGGTCAATGTCACCTCATTTTGACACTAGCAACACAGTAAAGAGCCCCAATTCCTTCTAGTCTTGTGACTATTGCTTCAATGAGCATCTGTGTTTTGTTATAGTTTAAGTCTTGTTTCCTACTCTGACCTGTGCTTCATTAACTGTCTATGAACCCTTCTGCCTGCCTACCGTCCTGTACTGTATTAATTATCTACATTGCTGAGGTGTCTCCAGCACCATTATCTTCAGAACACTGACAGCCAGTGAGTGCCTTAGTTCTCTATATGGCAGCCAGACATGCCTTGCTTAACACTTGAGCTCCTAATAGGGTGAATATTAATTTAGGAAAAAAGGAAAAGCCTGAATATAAGATGACCCTATAGGAAAAAAGTTTTACTGTTAAATATTAATTCATGTAAACATTTTTTTCATATTTAACAAAAGCTATGATTGAGAAAAATATGTGTTTGTTTTTATTAACTTTTATTTGCCAACCTGCCCTCCAGTTATGCACATCTGCCCCCGGGCTTGCCACTTATACCCCCCCTATATGCCAGTCTGCCTCCAGAAATGCCAGAGTGGCATATAGGGGGTTAAAAGGCATATCATGGGACAGAGTGGCATATAAGGGGATATAAGGCATTTCTGGAGGCAGAGTGGCATATAGGGGGTTAAAGGGCATTTCTGGAGGCAAAGTGGCATACAGGGGGTTAAAAGGCATATCATGGGGTACTCTGCCTCCAGAAAAGCCTTATGCCACCCATACAACACCCCCCCTCCCGACTTACCAGTGCTTCTGACTCCCTGGTGTCAGAAGGCAGGTGGGGGCAGCGAGTGTTCCACCGGAACTTCTATGAGCACCGGAAGGTCATGTGACGCCGGTGCTGCGTCATAGAAGCTACGGCGGAAGTATATGTGTTTAGATTCCATGTTTAGCAGTAGCAGGGTATGTCTGCATTCATCGAGCGGACGTTCGCCGGCTGGCAGAGAAGAGAATTCCCCAAGGGAATTCTCCCTGGCAGCCGGGGAAGGTATGTATGATGCGCGTAGAAAACCTCTGCTGCTGCCGGCACTTTCGCTGGCGCTCGGTGTAAGTGCCGGCAGCAGCTGAGGTTACCAGACAGGAGGATCCAGGTCCCCTGCAGCGCTGCAGGGGATCTGGATCTTAGTCTCATAGTCAGACCTCAACTGGAAATCACATGCAAACTCAGCACTGAGGGTATAGATCAAATAAACAAAACACAGAAACAGCTCTGCAGGTATTGATCAACTGAATAAGACATACAAATCGATTGGGTCCTCTCTCTCTCCTCCATGTCAAAAAAAACAAGAAAAAAGGACGGAGTTTCAATAGGAGGGGCCACTGATTCTGGGACAATACATTCTGGGACACATGGTTCTTCATCCTACCCTCCTTTGTATACGACTCAGTTTTTGCACTCAGCCCAGTAGGGGGTCTCTATTGTAGTCTGTTGGGGGGAAAGGATGGTAAATACGGGCGGCTCCAGGAAACTTGCTGGATATCAGATCCAGGTGCAAATACTGGTCATAGAGGTCTCTTACCTATGCAGTACAGATAACAGGATATAGAGATATCTGGAGCTAAGAACAGAAAAGGCAGGACAGAGCTAGAGGAGTAGAAGCAGGTTGCAGAATGAGGAATACAGGTTAAATCACAGACTGACACACAATAAATACAGGACTGGTCTAGGACTATATGATAACAATTCGAGATTCCGTCACATCATATGGCCATAGTATGCTTAGCCCACCACTACGCCAAAGTACTCCAATATACGGTGGGTCCTAACCAGGGCCGGCCCTATAATGGGGCAGACTGGGGCAATTGCCCCAGGCGGCACTTTAGAAGGGGCGGCACTTTGCCGCCCCAAGCGCTTTTTTTTGTTGTTTTTTTTTGAAGCGGAGGAGAGAGAGAGGGGCACCGAGTGGTTTTCGCTTACCCGCTCGGCGCCCCTCTCTCTCTCTCTCTCTCCTCTGCGGCGAGTCTCCCTGTTCGGTCCCGGTGCCGGCTTGTAATGCAGAGCGCCGGAAGTGACGTCAATTTCCGGCGCTCAGCATTACAAGCCGGCACCGTGGCAGAGCAGGGAGACTCGCCGCAGGACTGTTTAAAGGTAAGTACCGGGGGGGGATCGTAGATTATGGCGTCGGCGAAGTTTAAAATGCCGCCCCCCCCCGGCGTCGGCGGGGGGAGGGGCGGCGGCGTTTTAAACTTCGCCCCAGGCGGCGTTAAGTCTTCGGCCGGCCCTGGTCCTAATGCCAAACCCTGCCTACAGTGGTACTAAACAAACTAAACATGGAATCTAAACACATATCAAAGAGACATACCTTTAGACTGCAGACTGAGACAAACATAACGGGTGGGGCACTATCCGCAGCCTGGATAGGGCCTGACAATGGAAAGCATTAATGTGCAATGTTGAAATGTCCTTAAATAAGTGGTCTTGAGTTATTTTTTTGAAGGAACAAAGGCAGGGGTGAAGATGGATAGTCTAGGAGAAGGCATTCAACAGGATAGGGACAGATGTATCTTCATCTACTGTCTCTGAAAACTGCTTTTTTTAATTACTTCTATCTCTACAAGAAGAGTTAGTGAACTCCGAGCATTGTTTATCAATGAGCAATTTTTTCTAAGCTTTGTTCTAGATAAAGTGGTTTTGTCGTTGCCTCCAGAATCTGCTCCCAAAGAACAACAGCATGTTTGTCCTTCTCCGAATACAGCAGAAGAAGAAGCTTTACACACCTTGGATCAGTGTGTCACGACCCAGACAATAGAGTCAAGGAGAGGCCCAGATGCAGGGGATACCCGGCAATGCATGACGTCAGGTAGGTAAAGACAGGTTAAGAGAAACACACACCTGGCTGGATATACAGAATAAAGTCTGTATTGGAATGTGCAAACTGGACTGGTAAATACAAGACTGGTATGCATGAACAGGATAATGCAAGCAGAATACAGACTTCGGATAACCACCTTGATACGGACTTCCGACAGGGCTGTTTGGGGACAGGAATGGCAAGTCTTATGTGGGTTATCTAGGTGCTGGTCAGGTTCTATGTGGGCAGTGTGGATGCCAGGACTGGCTTTGGGTTGTTCAACCTGTGATCTATGCCTGTAATTTAGGGGGTTTATCTATACCTTTAAAGCTGAGTTTGTATTTGAATTAAAGTTGATCTATACCTGCAAAGCTGGGTTTGTGTGTTATTCTGTTGATCCATATCTGCTATGCTATGTTTCCATACATTATTTATGTGAACCTGCAAATACAGTGTTTTTATGTCTTATTCAGTTGATCAATACCTGCAATGCTGTTTCCATGTATCTATTTGATCTATACCCTCAGTGCTGAGTTTACATGTGATTTCCAGTTGATCTATACCTGCAATGCTGGGCTTGTGTGTTCCGTTGATCTATACCTGCAATGCTTTGTTTCCATACATTATTTTTGTAAACGTGCAAATACAGCATGTCTGTATGTCTGATTCTATGCCTTCAGTGCTGAGTTCACTTTTTCAGTTGATCTATACATGCAAAGCTGGGTTTGTGTGTTAATGTGTTGATCTATACCTGCAAGTGCTGTTTAATGTTTGATATATACCTATTTTTCGGTGCGGGAGCGGAGGGTCTTGTGTGGTCAACTTGATAAAGACCTCATCGTGAGGTCGAAACGTTGTTGTTCGTCTCTTTCAATAAATCTGCCTGATGGAACCCTTGAGTGCCTGGAGCCTTTTTCTATTTTGATTTACTGGGAGCTGGCCCTTCCTGGCACAGCTAAGCACCTGAGTTCCTGTGGGGAGTGTGTGCAGATTCCTGATTCTGGTGACTAACATAATTCATTGACCTGAAACATTGATATAACTGTACATTTATAAGCATCTCTCATATTTAGTGTTTCAACACAGGAGTTATTTAAATTTTAAATGGAGTGTGTGTAATGTTATCAAGAATCATTCTGTGATTCCTTTGTATGACCTGCTACCGGTAACACTTATTTCTATTCAGTAATCACTGCTGTCAGCCATGATATATGACTAGATCTGCTTACCTTATTAACAGAGTCCTGGTTAAGTATGCAGGCACTTGTTGTAATCACTCCAGTAGCCAGAAGCATCTGGTCCTCCTTCACAGAAACAAACTTTGACCTATCAAGATGAATGATTGTTTAACTGCAAGAATTAATTTCAGTTGGGGAACAATACGAACAATACCGGGGTCACACAGCCTTCTTTTAGTTATGTGACCAAAAGCCAGTATGTTTTTGTTTTATTGCCATATGGATAACTCTACCCATCAAATAATTGGGTGGGCGAGACAGACATAGAGAAACAGAACAGGTAATGAAATTATATTTACAATTATACTTTTGTCTATCCTTCATGTGTATATATTATTTTTGTCTAAATCTATTGTAACTTAAGCCAGTTGCTGCATTGCTAGATCTGTTCTTAAAGATGACTGAAAAGCTGCATTTAAAAAGTACATTTTGCCCACATTTTTATCACCAATGCATGGAGGTAAGGTTTTTACTGGGGAACTATTTTTATGTATACTTCAAGTCCAGTATCAAACGTGCATGAGACCTCATTTGAAATATGCAGTTGAATTTTGGGCACCAATTCAATAGAGAAAAAAGTGATTTAATTGAAAAGGAGAGCTACAAAATGAATAATGGGAATCCTGGGCACTTTCCGGGTTTGGCCCGGACTCTCTCAGAACTCTGAGAGAAAACACAGCTTTGGTTCTCCAGGTCAACAACCAAATCTCCCAGGAAGCAGGAGAGGGGTCTTGAGATACCCCTCTCCCTGCCTATTTCTCCTTTAAATGGGGGTGTTTCCTGCCACGTCGGCGGGGCCAGTCCTGGCCATGTCCTGCAATGGTAGGCTCCTGGTAGCCGGAGCTCACAAATTCCCAGGTATGATAATGGGAATGAGAGATTATTTCTGTTACAAGTGCTCAGCTGAACTTGATTTGTTTACTCTACAAAAGTGGTGTCCTAAACACTGTATGAAAATACTCAAATTCCCCATAGACAAAGCCACTTACTATACTAAGAGGAGCCACAGTTCCTTCTTAAACAGAGTAAAGCCTGTAAAGATGTGGAATGCGTTGCCTATGCCAGTGGTGACCTTAAGTGCTGTGGATAATTACTAGATTTTTTTGCTAATAAATATTATTCAGGATACACCTTGCAGTGTAAGTTTTTGATCCAAGCATTACTGATTGAGACACATAGGATTTATCTTCTGAGCAAAATTGGCGTGTGATTAAAAGGTAGTTTCAATTTAGGATACTTTGAACTCGATTGACTTTTGTTTTGTTCTATATTTACTATGTAAAACTGGTATATGCTTTACATCAAGAGTAGGGAGCGCTAGCTGTTGTAGCAGTATGAGCTAGAATCTGCCCAACATAAGCTTAAGCAATAAGAAGGGCTGAATAAGACTTCCATCACTAAGCATCAAGAATGCATTGGCTCTTAGACCTGCAGTGGAATGTGATTGAGTTGGAGAGAACCTCAAGAGTTGCTTAAAAAGAAGACATATTACAAGGTTAAGTCAAGACGAGCTTCATGGTTTTATGTCTTCTAGAGATAAGCCATGTAGTAATAGAGGGTGAAGGGGTAGATGACAAGGCTCATTCTCACCACTCATTATGCCAAATCCTTACCAATGACAGCTTAATTTAATTTCTTTCTGGATGCTTATTTAAAAGTCACTCCAGGTCAATCGGTCCTGTGAATAATCAGCTAGCAAATACTTTAGTCAGGGAAGTATTAGCCTCCATGGGTCAAGAATTTCTTGTTTTACCAGTTCAGTCACAGGAGCATTAGGAAAGCACCTATTCCCACAACTAGCCTAATCTAGCCTAAACAAAAATTGAGTGTACTGATATATAATTTTGAATTTATTAATATGCCCATAGGGGCATTAAGAGGTTGAAATACTTTGTAAATACAGGCATTATACAAGTCACTACCTCTGCTTTCTCTTGATTCAAATGTGAATGTAGAATGTGAAAATAAATAGGAGTGCTTTCTGCATATTTGCATAGGGGACCCCAGAGCTGCAGCAAGGGTGAGGCAAATGAGGCACTCGTCTCGGACGTAGCTGTGAGGGGGGCCCGCTGCCTGATGAGCAGCGGCAGGACCTCATAACTTTCTCCCCCCGGCCAATTGGGATGTTGGGGCGGAGCTTGATAGATATTTGCTACTGTGCATGTGCACATGTGCAGTATTGCTTAACTCTCATGCTCTGCACCGGCGTCCCAATTCACTGGCATGAAGAGAAGGTTAGCGTGCATACGAACAATAATGTAGGGTCGTAAGCAGACGCAGTATGCCTTCTCCTGTGCACTAGCAATTGATACAGGCGCTGGGACAAGATGCCGTATCCAGGCATTCTGCATCAATCCAGTAAGCATACACTGTCAGAGTTCGGCAAAGGAGAGGTCTGAAGCCATAGGCACAGACATCACGCTCCCATGACATTACTTTGCTGCAGAGGGATTTAGAAAGACTGGGCGACTAGGCACACAAATGGCAGATGAAATTTAATGTAGATAAATGCAACGTTATGCACTTCGGGGTAAGGAATGCACAAGCAACTTACACCCTAAATGGTAGTGAATTAGGGATAACAACAAATGGATTTGGGAATTGTTATAGACATCAAACTAGGAAACAATGTGCAATGTCAGTCAGCAGTTGCTAAGGCCAGTAAGGTATTGTCATGTATAAAAAGGGGCATCAATTCACGGGAAAAAAAATATAATTTTGCCCCTTTATAAATCAGTGGTAAGACCACACCTTGAATATGCTGTGCAATTTTAGGCACCTATTCTAAAGAAGGATATTATAGCACTGGAAAAAGTGCAGAGGTGGGCTACAAAATTAATAAAAGGATTGGAATACTTTAGTTCTGAAGAAAGGTTCATTAATTTAAATCTGTTTAGTTTAGAAAAACGGCTCCTCAGAGGGGATATGATAGCATTATATAAATATATTCGGGGCCAATACAAACCATTGTGTGGAAATTTAGACTGGAAGAAAGGAGATTTAGTCTAAGGCAAAGGAAAGGGTTTTTTTTTAGAGATAGAACAATAAGGGTATTACCTGCAGAGGTTTTGGATCAACAGCTATGAACTTGGTAAAGGCTGAACTTGATGGACACATGTCTTTTTTCAGCCTATCTATGTAACTATGACAAGAAATAAGAAGGAGTGGAAGAGAAGGCAGAGAAATTAAAAAGGAAGAGGAGAAAGGTAAGAGATGGGAAGAAAGTGAGGGGTAGGGGATAGTGAGGAAGGGGGTACAGTGCCTTGCAAAATTACAACCTAGAATTAAAATGGATTTATTGAAGGTTTGCATGATTTGATTTAGACAACAAGCCTGCCACTTTGAAGAGACAAATTATTTGTTATTGTGAAACAAGCAAAAAATAAGACAATAAGCTTGTCCTGCTGGAAGAGGAACCTCTGTCCCAGTCTCAAATCTTGGACTGAAACAGGTTTCCCTCAAGAATCTGTATCCCCATCCATCATTCCTTCAATCCTGACCAGTTTCCTAGTCCCTGGCAATGAAAAACATCCCCACAGCAAAATGGTGTTGTCACGGAGTTGGCTAGTCCGACCAACTACCTCCGCTGACTTGTGCTCCCTTAGTCTGGGACACCACACACTTTTACACGAAGACTGATTTATTTTAGACACACAGGGCTGGATATATCCAGCAAAACACACATTAACATAAAACAAGATACAAACCGCCCCCTTAATCTGCCTCCCAGAGGCAACAGGGGCAGTAACGGGATTAACAATACAAAAGGGTCCCAACCTCCACTATCTATTACCAGCCGAAACCAGTTCCAGGGATGGCCAAGGTAAATGTAGTAGTGGAACTGGGGGGAAGGGGGGGGCAACATAATAATGCACCATGGGGTGGAGGGGTCTGATATTAAATTAAATCAATGGCGGTCACTCCCTGCTTGCAGATCCTGGCTGTCTGCTGGAGATAATCCCCTCCGCAAGTGCTGGGATGATATACTGCTGGGGGTAGCCACAGAAGTCTTTACAAACCCAGGGCCCATAGTCAATAGGGAGGAGGCTGGCAGTCAGGCCTCTCCAGGGGCCCCAGTGATGGAGGGTTCCGTCACAGGTGGCACAATGGTGTTCTCAGTGTGATAAAGTGTTGGATTTGCGCCAGATGGCCAAAAAAGCTCAATTTTAGTCTCATCTGACTAGAGTACCTTCTTTCATATGTTTGAGGGTCTCCCACATGCCTTTTGTCAAACAGCGAACTTGCTTCTTTATTTTTTCCTTTAAGCAATGCCTTTTTCTGGCCACTCTTCTGTAAAGCCCGGCTTTGTGAAGCTTAAAGGGCTCCACTTTTCCACGTCGGACAAATAGGCCTGTAGGAAACTGGGGACAAACTCCCATAGTCCCATGTTTAGTGACAAAAACGACTATGGGAGAGAGTGAGAACTGCCTTGTGGGATGTATGTTTCATGTTTGCAAGTTACTGGATACCTGCCAGTTTGGATGTTATTTGCTGCCCTTTTTTCTTTTATTACTCCTAGACATGTCTAATCAGGAGTGTGTTCCTGAAGAGGAAAAGGTGATAAAGTCTACTGTTAAACTTAAACATTTGTCCTGTGTGGGCTGTCAGAAGGCCATCCAGGACCCTCACAAGAAATTAATATCGATACCATTATCTCAGCAATCAAATCAGCCATGTGCCTGGAGGAACAAAAATCTCAACCAAAGAATGTTTGTCAAGGTTTCAAGAAGAAACAAACAGCCTTCCCGATCCATAATGTCTTATTATTAAGGAAGGATGGGCTCACATAGATAAAAAAAAAATATTTACTCTGTCCAGATGGCAGCCTTTTGCAAACATGAGATACCCTTAAAGTGGTCACAGCAGTATCTAACGTTTCCAGAAGAACCACAGTACCTTTGGAAGATGGGTCACACTCCCCTTAGACTTCGCTGGTTCCACACAGTTTAGAAAAAGTTCAGAAGACCCCTGGGTACAAAGAATTGTTTCCAACAGATATTTTCTAGAGTTCACTTCAATATCTTCACAGAGTTTTCTAGTCTGCATTCTGCCTACAGACCCAGACACAAAGCAGTACTTTTAATCACCATAGCCAATTTTCAGGCCAAGTAGGCCCTCGTTGCAGTATCAAGGTGGAACAAGGTTTGGGGTTTATTCCCCAGTTTTCCAGGTACCAAAAAATACAGGTGGCTTTTGTCTGATTGAGGAGATTCAAGATGGAAACATCCAGTCAATCTTAGGAGGAGATTATATGGCAACTACAGATTTCCGGGATGCCTATCTGCACATCCTTATTCATCCTTACTTGCTTCAGAAAACAAGGGATCTGTGTTGCTCCCTACTTGGACAATTGGTTCCTAAAAGCCTCTTCTGCAATGCAACTACAATCAAATCTTGCAAGTCCTTCATACACTACAGAAATTGGGATGGCTGATTAACTGGGAAAAATCCCATCTTCAACCTTCCAGACGCATCATCTTTTTGGGTCTCATTCTGGACTGCAACCAGGGGAAAGTCTTTTTGCCTCACAAAAAATAAGCTAAAATTGTTCATCTTTGCACCCTTCTCCTTTACTGCAGGAGGGTTTCCATTCGGGACTGTCTATGATCAATGGTGGTTCTGCCACCACCTTCAATCATTATGTCCATACAGACACCCTACTCTCTCTGCATTGGTGGCTGTCAAGCCATCATTTATTGAGCGGAAAGGGATGGATCACACGGTGCCCCATTACTGTCACTACAGATGCCAGCGAGTATAGATGGGGTGCCTGCACCCAGGGAAGACACATACCAGGAACTTAGTCACAGAAGAAGATATTCTTCCGAACTCTTAGGACTTAGGATTCTACACCCTAGATGCCTTGACCCCCTGGCTGCGTTGAAAACTCCAGATTCAGTCCGACAACAGAACCGCTGTGGCCTACCTAAACTGACAAGGGGGCACCAGGAGCAGAAAAGTTATTTCTCTCGCTTTCCACAATGTATATAAGGGGTCAGGACAATAAACAGGCCGACTTTTTAAGCAGACATGCTATCCTCCTGGCAGAATAGGCTCTCAACACGGAAGTCTTCAGGCCCATTGTAAGTAGATGGGGTCAGCCGGATGTAGACCTCATGGCAAATAAACACAACACAAAGGTAGAGTAGTTCACAAGGGGGTTAGTGGCTGCGCTCTCACGGATGTGTATGAAATATATAAAAGAAAGAAAAACACAATAGTGCAATATGTCTCAAAGCTTATTTTTGTTTGAAATGAAGGCCACAAAGGGCTACTCACATTTGGTCTTGTGAACTACTCTACCTGTCTAAGCCAAGAAGAGGAAACCTTGGCAAGTGGTTCTGCTGCTACATCATCATCTACAATAACTGTGTTTTAAAAAGGACTTTTTTTTTTTTTTTTTTTTGCTTTTAGCGCTTTTATCCTACCCCTTTTAAGTTTACAACACAAAGGTAGCTCAATTTTTTTCTCTAAATCCACTTGAAAACCCAGTAGCCCTGGCCGTTTGCAGCAAGACTTGGTCCTTCAGCCTAGCCTACATCTTCCCTTCTCTGCCTCTTGTTTTCAGGGTTAACGGGATGATTCACGCAGACGCAACCACTACATTGATAACCCAAGACTGGCCAGATAGAGTATGGTATTCAGAGCTCCAACAATTGAGCATCAGAGCCTTTTCTCCTTCGTTACAGAGGGGATGTACTGCTTTAGGGACCTATACATCATCCAGATCCAAGGTTTCTCCATCTGACTGCCTGGAGACTGAAAGGACATTATTGAAGAACACGTTCTTCAGCAGTAAAATATTGTAGGGCTGCAACAACTACTGTATTTCCCCACGCACCCTTTTTAGAAAAATTTGGGGTCTAAAAAATGTGTGTGAGTTATACAGTGGTGGTAGATTTTTTTAAATGTATTTTTTTTACCGGAAAGGCGACCTGCTGCTTACCTCTGTGTTGCTCAGCAGCGTCTCTTTATCCGTCGAGGCAACACAGGAACCCAGTGGAGTCATGTGAATGTACATAGCATCGCATGACTCCGCTCAGTTCCTGTTCCAGTTCGAGCAATGCAGATAAGACAGCGGCCCCACGGAAGTCTCCGAGCAGCACCAGAATATCTTCAGTTCAGGTAAGGGTGGGGGAGTAAATGAATGAATATATGTGTGTGTGAAAGCATGGATCCGTGTGTAGGGGGCACAGGGAGGCTGAAAATGATGTGCATGTACTGGCTGCCTGAGCATGCTAGCTAACAATTGCTAGCAGCTAACATCAATCACACTCATATCATGGCCAGGCAGCCAATACAATAACTTTATGTAATGTATATATTTTTTAATTTCGGGCCTCAAAATTAAGGTACCATGGGACAGAGTGGCATATAGGGGGGTATAAGGCATTTCTGGAGGTAGAGTGGCATATAGGGGGTTAAAAGGCCTTTCTAGAGGCAGATTGGCATAAAGGGGGTTAAAAGGCATATCATGGGGCACTCTGCCTCCAGAAAAGCCTTATGCCCCATATTTAACCCCCCCCCGACTTACCACTGCTTCTGACTCCCTGGTGTCCGGTGAGGGCAGCGGGAGGAGGCCGGCATTCATGAAGTTAAATGGGCTGGCGTGCATGCGCCGCTCGATGGCCCTGCCTCAGCTCTTCGTCCCACCCCTTTTAAGACGTGGGACAAGTGCTGTGGCACGGCCATTGGGCGGCGCGGTGCGTGCATGCCGGCCCCTTTAACTTCTGCAGAAGAAGAAGACCGGCCCACTGGGAAATTTCCCGGTATCCGGGTGGGCCAGTCCGGCCCTGTCTGCCAGGTAGGGCAAATAAAAATTTAGCCCTCCCCTATCCTCCCCAGTGGTATGGACATGTTAGATTTCCTAAAAGATTTTCTATTTTTATTGTTTTATAAATCCCCGGAGGAATTCTATCTTTCTGCGCCAGCACAGGTGCTTACCTAATGAGAGTAGGGTCCTGGGGAGACCCTAGGTACACCCAACTCGGAGTTACTGGGTCCTTGGGAGGTACCCTTTGATTACCTTAAACCCCTCCAGCCAGTAGCGTACCTAGCGGGGGGCGGTCCGCCCCGGGTGCCGCTCGTCAGGGGGGTGCCACGGGCTAGGGTGACCACATGTCCCGGATCCCCGGCAACCCCCTCACTTATTTATTTATTTATTTTACACGGAGGAGAGAGAGGGAAGCCTAGCAACCGCACGGCGCCCCTCAGTCTCCTTCGCGAGGCTTCTAACTCCGTCGCGGTGCCGGCATGTCATGCTGAGCGCCGAAATATGACGTCATATTTCGGCGCTCAGCAGTGAAGCAGCGCAGCAGCAGAACAGGAAGCAGCGGCAGAGCAGGAAGACGGAGGCGTCATACTCCCACTGAAGGACTTCTGGATGGTAAGTCCAAAACCTTTAACTACAAAGGGGGAGAGGGTAGATAGTGGGGAGGGAGGGGGGAGAGGGGGGTAGATAGTGGGAAGGGAGGGGGTAGATAGTGAGGAGGGAGGGGGTAGATAGTGAGTGGGGTAGATAGTGAGAAGAGAGGGGGTAGATAGTGAGAAGGGAGGGAGAGGGGGTAGATAGAGAGAAGGGGTAGAAAAAGGGGAAAGGTAGACAGTGAGAATGAGTGAGAGAATGAATGAATGTGTGGATGAATTGTCTGAATGAGGGAGATAATTAATGAGTTTGTGAGAATGCATTAATGAATGTGTAAATTTGTGTGAATGAGAGAGAATAAATGATTGTGTGAATTAATTATGTGAATGAAAGTGTGAATTGGTGAGTGACTGTAAAGTGTTTGTGTGTATGATAGATGTATAATTGATTTGTGGAAAGGCAAAGATGGTTTAAGCAGGATGTTTGAGCCTTGGGGATCAAGATGACACAGACAGGGTGTTTATGGGACAAAGATGGCACAGGCCGGGCTGTTTGGGGACAAAGATGGTAAATCCTACGTGTGTAATCTGGGTGCTGGTCAGGTTCTATTTGGGCAGTGTGGATGCCAGAGCTGGCTTTGGGTTGTGCAACCTATCATCTATGCTTGTAGTTGTATCTCTTGCTATGTTTCCATACATTATTATTGTATACCTGCAAATATATGTATTGTGATATATATAATGTGGCATTCATGTAGGATTGGTGGTGGAAGGGAGGTATGTTTCTCCTAGATTCGTTTTCTATGTGAAGTAACACCAGAGTCTTCCACCTGCTAGGTGATTAATTTAGGTGAATGAGAGGGTGGATATAAAAGGCAAGCCAGGAGGGCAGGTAGCTCTCTGGCTGAGGACACAGAAAGCCTGTGTGTGGGAGAGACATGTGAGTAAAGGTTGCTGGACATATTATGTTAAGTTGGCAGAGAAATGCTCTCCAGCTGGTGGTAAGGGACATCCCTTGTATAGTAAGTGCCGGACAGGCAAGTTATTTCTTTTGTTGCTGTGTTGTTATATTTCTTTTGTCTTTGCAACCTTTCTAATAAACCTGACCCTGTGTCAGATTGCACGAACGTACTGCTGTTTGCCTGGTTTGAATGAAGATGGGCACTTGTCCCTTGACCTCAGCGAGGGGCGATCCCAGACCTATCTCACAATATATATATATGATTGCTAACAGCAATCACACTCCTATCAGCTAGTACATGCTGGAATCTGGGTATGCCTGGGCATAATAGGAGTGTGATTGCTGTTAACAATCATATATATATATATATATATATATAATATATTAATATTGTTATTGAATTTTTTGTCCTATTTTGCTGTGTTACTTACTTTAAATAAAAGTGTGAGATTTTTTTTTTATGGTGGGGGGTCATATTTGGTTTCGGACAGGTAAATGCTGGATTTTCGGTTTCAGTCCAGAATTTTCGTTTCGGTACATCCCTAAGCCAGACAATAAAGTGGTAGGCCTAAACCACATCAATGTTTGGGTTAGTATATAGTGATATGAGTTATGCTGCACTATTATCAGTATCTGGCTCAATGTATAGTGATAGGAATAATGCTGTACCACCGTCAATGTCTGCCTCAGTATATAGTGTTAGGTGTTATGCTGTATCCCCGTCAATGTTGGCCTCAGTATATAGTGATAGGTGTTATGCTGTACCCTCATCAATGTCTGCCTCAGTATATAGTGATAGGTGAAATGCTGTACCACCGTCAATGTCTGCCTCAGTATATAGTGGTAGATGTTATGCTGTACCACCGTCAATATCTGCCTCAGTATATAATGATAACAGTAATTAATGCTGTACCACCTTCAATGTCTGCGCCAGTATATAGCGATAGAAGCTATGCAGTTTTAAAGTGTTTGTTGGGGGGGTGCCACATACAGGATCCGCCCCAGGTGCCAAATACTCTAGGTACGCCCCTGCCTCCAGCAACTTCTGTTGGCTTAGTTCTGCTTGGAATTTTGGTCCTCAAGTTGCTCACATGTCCAAATGAGCGCTATGCAAACACTTCTGGTCACCATTTTTGTTGAGGGCAAGAACTGAATTTGTCTTAAACCGCGCATTTACTGCCCTGAAACCGTTTAGAAGCCTCTATGCTCAGCCTATCAACCATTTGTCCGGAGGAAGAGAAGTCCCTAGTGCTGAAGTCACTTCCTGGTACCAGGTATTCAAGGCTTACTTAGGGCAGTTAGCTGGTGAATTTTGCCTCTCTGGTTTTCTGATTACTTATAGTGCCTGTTTTGCCTGGGTTACATTTTCCTGTCTTGGGACAAGATGACAGATAAGGGTGCTGAGTCCCCTGCTGAGAAGAAACAGAACCCTAGAAATGCTATAACTAAAGGCAAGCATCAAGCCTGCTCAGTCTGTAAAAAGATTTTAAGGGATCCATCTCAGAAAATATGCTCCTCCTGTACTAAAGCCAAACAGGACTCTGTGGCAGAGTTTACTTCGTGATTGAAAGAAGAGCTGCAAGCTACCTTTCAGTATTTTCATTACATGAAAACCTTCTCCTATTACAAACCAGCCTGATCCATTGACCTTTCCGTCCCACAAGATTCCTGCCTTTGAACCCGGTTCATCGTCAGAAGCGGATTCTACGTCAATTCAGATCGAATCATCTGAAGAGGAAGGTGAAATTAAAGAGTAATCATTCTTTTTTCCCGTGGAAGAAGTAGGACGCCTCATCTCAGCAGTTAAGACTGCCCTGGAAATGGAAGAAGAAACCACCGCTAGGAAGTCGGACAAGCTCATAAGGCTATTTGCAATTCCTGTCCATAATACATTGGCTGCTATTATCTCTGATCAGTGGCATCATCCAAAAAAACACCTTAATACATCTAACAGGATCAAGAGGCTCTTTCCATTCAGCACTAAAGACTTGGGAGGTTCAGAGAGTGGATGCTACAGTGGCTAAGACTACGCATATACGTATTTGCTTGACCCCCATAATTTGAATATTAATTTAGGAAAAAAAGAAAAAGCCTGAATATAAGACTATCCTATAGGAAAATTTTTTTACTAGTAAATATTAATTCACATGTACTATTTTTCATATTTAATAAAAACTATGATTGAGAAAATTGTTTTGTATTTATTTCCTTTTATTTGCCAACCTCTCCCATTTATCACGGAGCTGGATAGTCCGACCAACTACCTCCGCTGACTTGTGCTCCCTTAGCCTGGGACAACACACTCTTTCCCAGTCACTAGCTGAGACTCAGTGTATGGTATAACCAAAACGAAGACTACTTTATTTCTCACACAGAGCTTGATATATCCAGCAAATCACACATTAACAAAAAACAAGATATTGGGCTACAAACCACCCCCTTAATCTGCCTCCCAGAGACAACAGGGTCAGTAAAGGGATTAACAATACAATGGGTTCCCCACCTCTACTATCTATTACTGGCCAAAATCAGTTCAAAGGTTTGGCCGGGGTAAATGTCTGTAGTGGTGGAACTGAGGGGAAGGGGGCAACATAGTAGTGCACCATGGGGTGGGTGGGTGTAGTACTCACATTAAACAAAAACAATGGCCCCCAGGCTTGCCACTCTTCCTCCTTGATATGCCTTTTAACCCCTATATGCCACTCTGCCTACAGGAATGACTTATATCCCCCATATGCCGGCCCCCCCCCACTTACCAATGCTTCCCCAGACTCGTCCCCCATACTTCAGACTCCCTGGTGTCTGGTGGGGGCAGCCGTTGGACATCTGCGCGATGCGCGTAGGCCTCTGCTGCCTGTTAGTTCCGCTGGGGCTTCTATGACTGAGGAAGGTCATGTCATACCGGTGCTCAGTCACAGAAGCCCCGGCAGAGGTGCCGGCATCACCCAGAGATTTACAGGCTGCCAACGCTGCAAGGGATCCTCCTCTCTGGCAGCCGGAGAATGTTTGCGCAATGCGCACAGATAACCTCCGCTGCTGCCGGACTTACGCCAGGGCTTCTATGATGGTGCACCGAAAGGTCATGTCATGCACTCTGTCATATAAGCCCCAAGAGGAAGTGCCGGCAGCAGCGAAGGTTACCAGAGACGAGGATCCAGGTACCCTGCAGAGCTGCGGGGGATCTAGATCTTAGTCTTACAGTCAGACCTCTATTTGAGGTCTGATTATAAGACGGCCTTGGATATAAGACAAGGGATATTTTTCAGAGCATTTCAGAACAAAAAAACTTGTTTTATAATCAAGCAAATACGGTATATTTAAAAATGTATACACCACATTGTTAAATTTATCATTACAATTTGGTATCTACCATTTGGGTCTGTCAACTCATATGTTAGCTCCAGTTTTAACTTACTCAAAAATATTAATGCAACCTCTCTCTCTTCTTTTCACCCAAAAAACATGCAGAATATATTTAAGTATTTAGCAAATATCCAAATTTGTGAAGGCTGTTCTTTCCAATGAGTCTTCTGTATTAACATTACATCTATTTTACTTCCTATTATTAATTTATAGAGGCATCCTCTTTTTTGGGGGGTGAACATTTTGGGGGCCTTTAACATTTTGAGTAGCTATTCTAAGAGAAACAGAGATACCAAATTACTCCCCTATTGCATCGCCACCTTAACTTCAACACCAGCCCCCAGTACCAAAACAACTGCATACATACTATTATTATTTATTGTTTTATACAGCGCCATCAAATTCCGTAGCGCTGTACAGTGGGTAGACACTGTCTGAGCACGGCCCTCCTCACTTGTTGTTTCTGTAAGTAAAATTGTAAGGTTCTATACTACTTGTTATGTCCATAACAAGTAGTATAGAACCTTACAATTTTACTTACAGAAACAACAGGTGAGGAGGGCCCTGCTCATATTTACAATCAAGAGGGAGTTAGGGTGTATTACACAGTATTGCAGGAGAGGGACTAGGAAAGGTGAGCTAAAGGAAAATGGGAGGCCGTTAATGCGCAATGTTGTAAGAATCCTAAAAGAAGTGGGTCTTGAGAGATTTAGAGACAGACTGAATGTTGGGGTTGAACGAGAGTCCAGAGTCAAGGGTGACACCAGGACAGCGAGCATGAGGAGACAGGGAGATGAAAGCACCGTTAACATTAAGGGAAACTGATGAGGGAATCTTAGCATTGGAGGGAGGGAATATGAGAAGTTCTGGAGAGATTGAGTTTCAGGAAATGTGCAGACATTCAGGTAGAGACAGACGCGAGGCAGTTAGTGACACAATCTAAGACAGAAGGAGAGAGATCAGGAGAGGATAAATAGATTGGGTGTCATCAGCATACAGGTGGTATTGAAAGCCAAAGGATGAGATTAGTTTGGGGTCCTAGAACTGAGCCTTGGGGGAGCTCGACTGAGAGGGGGAGGGGATGTTTTACTGGAGACAGAGACACTGAAGGCACGATCAGGTATGAAGTGAACCAGAAGTGAACCAGGACAAAATAATATTTTATTATATCTTTTCATGTGACTGAAGAAATGACCGTCTGCTACAATGTAAAGGAGTGAGTGTACAGCCTGTTTAACAGTGTAAATTTGGTTTTCCCATCAAAATAACTCAACACACACCCATTAATGTCTAAACCTTGGCAACAAAAGTGAGTACACCCCTAAGTGGAAATGTCCAAATTGGGCCCAAAGTGTCAATATTTTGTGTGGCCACCATTATTTTCCAGCACTACCTTAACCCTCTTGGGCATGGAGTTCACCAGAGCTTCACAGGTTGCCACTGGAGTCCTCTTCCACTCCTACATTGCCACATCACGGAGCTGGTGGATATAAGGGACCTTGCGCTCCCCCAGATGCTCAATAGGGTTTAGGTCTGGAGACATGCTTGGCCAGTCCATCACCTTTACCCTCAGCTTCTTTAGCAAGGCAGTGGTCGTCTTGGAGGTGTGTTTGGGGTCGTTATAATGTTGGAATGCTGCCCTGTGGCCCAGTCTCCGAAGGGAGGGGATCATGCTCTGCTTCAGTATGTCACGGTACATGTTGGCATTCATGGTTCCCTCAATGAACTGATGCTCCCCAATGCCGGCAGAACTCATGCAGACCCAGACCATGACATTCCCACCACCAGGCTTGACTGTAGGCAAGACACACTTGTCTTTGTGCAACTCACCTGGTTGCCGCCACACAAGCTTGACACCATCTGAACCAAATAAGTTTATCTTGGTCTCAACGGACCACAGTACATGGTTCCAGTAATCCATGTCCTTAGTCTGCTTGTCTTCAGCAAACTTTTTGCAGGCTTTCTTGTGCATCATCTCTAGAAAAGGCTTCCTTCTGGGACAACAGCCATGCAGACCAATTTCATGCAGTGTGCGGCGTGTGGTCTGAGCACTGACAGGCTGACCCCCCACCCCTTCAACCTCTTCAGCAATGCTGGCAGTACTCTATATGTGTATTTCCCAAAGACAATCTCTGGATATGACGCTGAGCACATGCACTCAAATTCTTTGGTTGACCATGGCGAGGCCTGTGCTGAGTGGAACCTGTCCTGTGAAACCGCTGTATGGTCTTGCTGCAGCTAAGTTTCAGGGTCTTGCCAATCTTCTGATAGCCTAGGCCATCTTTATGTAGAGCAACAATTCTCAGATCCTCAGAGAGTTCTTTGCCATGAGGTGCCATGTTGAACTTCCAGTGACCAGTATGAGAGAGTGTAAGAGCGATAACACCAAATTTAACACACCTGCTCCCCATTCACACCTGAGACCTTGTAACACTAACAAGTCACTTGACACCATGGAGGGGAAGTGGCTAATTGGGCCCAATTTGATTATCTACAAAAAGTCTCTGTGAGAAAGAACCATATCGTTTGGGATTGGGAACACCACTGGCAGTCTTGCTGCTAAACTGCTCGTGGAAGATGCTGCTGGGGCAAAAGGCACTTATTTGTACTCACTGGGCTAGTAGTAGTACTGGTTGTGCTACCCTGTAACTTCGATGTTGGTATACTTGTGCTTTCGGCTTTCCGTAAAAAAACATAGAGTTGGTGGGCCTAGCAGCACTACTACTGCCTTCTATTGGTGCCTTTCCTTTCCTGGATGATGTAGATCATTCAAGCAATGATTTTCCAAATCACAACCGACCTACTTGTCCGACTAGACTGACGCAAAGGCTGCATCATAGAAGAACTGCTGGTGGTGGTGGTAGATGGAGCCTGTCCCTCCCTCCTTTTCTTAGTCCCAAAAGGAGGAGCCATTTCAAATTTGAAATGTTGAATGTTGAAATGTTGTGCTGTGTTTAACAGTAGGGGGCTGGGGGGAAATACCGTATTGGCTCGGATATAGGCCGCCCCCGTATATAGGCCGCACCCTAAAAGTTTGGTGCTTTTTTAAAGAAAATTTTTTTTTCTGTAAAAAAGCACCAAAAAAACATCCTGCCACTCTGTCCTCCCTCCCCGAGATATGCTGCCACTGTCCTCCCTCCCCGAGATATGCTGCCACTGTCCTCCCTCCCTCCCCGAGATCCGCTGCCACTGCCCTCCCTCCCCGAGATCCGCTGCCACTGTCCTCCCTCCCCGAGATCCGCTGCCACTGTCCTCCCTCCCCGAGATATGCTGCCACTGTCCTCCTCTGCCCCCCCCCCTCGACTTACCGGAGCAGACTCCCGGGTGTCTTGCGGGGCCGGCGAGGGCCATCTACGCAATACGCGTATGCAACTTCCGGTACCGGTACCGGAAGTTGCATACGCGTATTGCGGAGATGTCTCCCACCGGCCCCGCAAGACACCCGGGAGTCTGCTCCGGTAAGTCGGGGGTGGGCAGAGGTAAAACGCTTAGACAACCTCCCGTGCCGGCACCCCCCCCGTGGGAAGTGCTGGCAGGGGAGGCTGTCTGAGCGTATCGGGGAGTAGGATACGGGTCCCCTGCACCGCTGCGGGGGATCTGTATCCTAACCCCGCTGCCTGCCCGGCGCCCGGGACTGCATGTCCCGGGCGTCGGGCGCTAGACCCCGAATATAGGCCGCACCCCCACTTTAAAAACTTAAAGTGAGGGAAAAAAGTGCGGCCTATATTCGAGCCAATACGGTAGTTTATTAATGAAATTTAGAAAAATATGAATAAAAAAAAACTAAGAAAGAAAGAAAAGGAAAAAGTTTCCCTTCAGTGCTACAGATGAAAAACTATGCACAACTGCACTGTGCTGTTGTGTGCAGTCTGCCAAAGTGTTTACCTAAAGCCACTAAATGGTGTTATTAACGCAAGTTTAACTATTATAATACACTAACTCATACCTCCCAACATTTCAAAATGTGAAAGAGGGACGCTATATTTTTTTTTTTAAATCGCTATTGCGGAACTCACCAACACCAATCTTTACAATGTTGCGCCACTTAAAACACGCTTCATTTTTGTCAGCACAGTCGTGCATATTAAAAATAACCAACACATTGATTTCAACCAAACCAATTTATTAAAAAAATTTAATTAATCTAATACAACAGCAAAGGCAGATCAGCCTTAACACTGGTACTAATCCATGCTACTTACGCTGAAAATATTTCTCTGCAACATGCATTATCATATAATATGAGGTATCAGGTAATATCAGGTAATATCACACAGTAACATGCATTATCTATATCAGAGCCCTAGCCAGGTAATATCGCACAGTAACATGCATTATCATTTATCAGAGGCCCAGCCAGGTAATATCACACAGTAACATGCATTATCATATATCAGAAATTAAAAATAATTATTAGGGATTTCTTATGTTAAATAATTAATAATCAACTTCTAGTTTAAGCTTAAGGGTAGTAGTGGTAGAATTAACTTCTACCTGACCGAATGGCTCAACCACACCAAGCTAATATAATACAGCTAATTTAGCTAGCTAAAATGAATTATAGCAGTGAGGCACTGTGTGCAGCAAACTGTCAGCTCAACAGCACTACACAGTAGACAGTTTCACAAAAGCATTGAAAAAAAATCCTACTTCAGTAAGAATACACTGTGAGAAATGGCAGGCTGAGGCTATTACCAGTCTCACCAGGGTCGGACTGGGAAAGAAAAGCAGCCCTGGAAACATTTGGAGACCAGCCCCATATAGTTTATCTGGCGGTCGAGCTCTTATACCCACACGCACCCTATACATACCCGAGTCACACTATTTGCCATACAAATAGCTATAAAACATTATTTTTTATCACATTATTTGTATTAAAATGCCAGAAAGCAAACGTGTTAAAAGGCCCTAAAAGTGTTAAAAGACATAATGGAATCAAAACATTTGGTACTGCAAACAATTTTAGATTTTATTCAGTGGAACAAAACAGTGATCACATTATTCTCCACGATATTCTTTTAAGAAACTTTTGGCTATTAATACCACCACAAGTGTTATAGAACTGCATCATCCAATGAATACCTCATCCTAGATACATTATTATTATTATTATTTTTTTAAATGCACACAGTTCATGGTGCAAAGTGGTCTGCCAGTATGTTTATGTAAAAGGTCCTCTCTTGCTCTTACTCATTTCTGGGCCTAGAAAGTTTTGTCCTCTGAAGTGACTACAAATTCAGGAGGGTGTTTTATCTCTGGATAAGTAAAAAAATTAATTTGTTCAATTTATTCCTACACAAAGTACAGTGCACACACCGACACCCAGACGTACACACCAGGACAGCCTCTGCCACACTGAAGCGTAAAAAAAAAGATTATAATCTACACTGCTTTGTCATTAACTCCCCCTATTGTATTTTTGCCTTGTGTATTGATGCCCCAGCCATGTTCCCCTTTAATATTGATTGTTGTCTTCCCCTCACAACCCCTTTGTGAATTTATTCCCCTACACCCTTGTGTATTGCCCCCCTAGCATTGATTTACGTGATGCCCCAGCCAACCCCCTCCCTTGATGCCCCTAACACTTTTGTATTGGTTAATGTGATGCCGAAAAACACTATTGTTGATGCCCCCACTGCCATGTGTATTGCCCCAGCCACACACCTCCTGATTATATTGATTTTGCGATGGCCACAGCCAAGCCACCCCCTCCTTATGTATTATTTAATTTTAAAATTTAATGAAGGCAATCCCCTCCCTTGAATATGGGTCTGCTTTCCTTTAACCCCCTAACTATATTTTGGTAATACCGGTACCTACATTTTCGTGTTTTTGGTTTTTTTGTCCTGCTCTCCTCGACGATGTGACAATCCTTCCCCTGTCACAAGGAACACTTCTGTGAGCCCGCCCCCTTAAGTGTCAGCGCACAGCGACGCCCAATGGCGGCGGTGGAGGGGGACTGACAGCCGCGCAATGGCCGCTTTGAGTCTTGCTCGCAGCTGCTCAGTGGGTGTCTTACATTGCAGCTACACTGTGTTGAACATTCAGAGCCGGACTGAATTTACCACACTTACGGTCGCTTTGAATGTTGGCTGGTATCCCGGTGGTCCAGTCCGGCCCTGAATCTCACACATAATAATTTCTCCTCTCTATCTGTAAAGCTGTGATGCAGCACAGCAGTGTTAGAAAAGCAGTTACAGCGAAAATGAATAGATCTCATGCAAGCTCTGCTCAGCATAATATCACAAGAGTGAGCTGATTGGACAAACGAAGATCAGCTCACTCAATCAATGTTTCTCCTCTCCTTTGAAAAATTGGCAGGCGCGCCACGAAAAGGAAGACGAACAAGAAAGAAATGAAGAATCTTCATTTTGTGCGTCTTCCTGTACATTTAGCTGCCCCCATGTTCATTTGTTTGGTATTTGGTTTCAACAACGAAAACGGACTATTCGTGTTTGTTTTCACAAGTCTAGTAGCAACACTGCTGTAGAATGAACAAAGAAAGGAAACTCTGAGTAAGTAGAACCTGTTTCTCAACTATTAACTTTAACATGTAGCTTGTGTAAACATAACTGATCACAAATTAATAGTCATACATTGTGAAGCCTGAAAAAATTGTAATTAGCTTACATATACAGTTTAGGTACTTACCTCTGCAACCTGGATGGCATTGGCATACCCATAGATGTTTCCAGTAACATCTCATATATAGGATTCCTCACCAGATAAACCAAATCCAGAACCATCAAACACATGTCACGTAAGTGCTCCAAAGAAAGAGAGCAGCCACTGTGTCCTGTGAATTGGAAGAGATTATCAACTGGTCTTTCTGCATTAGCGTGCAATTTGTATGTATTTCAGTTTAGAGAGTTAACAAAAAAATTTAATGTATTGGGAGGGCTATTCTTTGCTGCTAATCAGACTACAGGAAAATAATATATCAGTAAGTCAAATTCTCCCTTCATGTATGTCCAATGCAGCAGCCACTGATAGAAGTTGTTAAGCAATATTGTTAATGGGTGGACTCCTATTAAGTTGCCTGAAGCGCCTTTCTTCCAAATGCTGCTTTTGCAGTTGCTTAGATGTCTAGGTGATAATGATGTATACAAGTATGAATACTACCCCATGCTGTCTTAGATATATTTTCTATGGAAGCTGAAACCTTCTCTGCCCATGATGTTGCTGTGGCTCTAGTAGAACAGGCTTTAAGAATATTTGGGGAGTTTTTTCTGCCATTTTGTAGTATGTAGTATGGTATGTGTAATACGTGTTGCCACTTATGTCCTTTATCATGTCCTACAAATGAAATAAATAAATATTCAGTCTTTCTAAACTCCTTTATTCTTTGTATATACGTAATCAAACATCTTCTTGCATACAGACTATGCAATGTTTTCTTGAAGCAGAGTAGAAGGATGTTGATAAGAATCATGTAATATAACTTCTTTGTTGATGTTATAACTTGAAAGAACTTTAAGACCATTTGTCATGGTTCTAAGAGTCTTCATGAAACACTATGTACAGTTTCTGGTATTATAAAGTTTGTAGTTTACTTTCTCTTTTGGCTGAAATGATTGTGACCAGAAAGCTTGTTTTGAATGATAATGATTTAGAACAAGGTTGAGATTCCATCACCATCACTTTAATTAAACACTGTATTAGAGAAACCATTTTAATTGCAACACAGTGATAGACACACACTCCACCAAGAGACAGGTCCAGAGTCAGAACTATAGCTCCAAAATAACTAAATGAACTCGCACCTCCGTTACTGAGAGGCAGGGATATAAAGCCTGTTGATTAGGTCAGGTGTGTTAATGACATATGATTCAGGTGAGGGAGGCAGGGTTATAAAGCCTGTTGGTTAGGTTAGGTGTGGTAATGACATAGGCTTCAGGTGAGGGAGGCATGAATATGGCATAATCAACACAGCTGAACGTAAATACACAAAACACGGATTCTAAACATAACCAGACAAGACATACATAGTACAGGATGCCACAAAGGACACGGAACAAGGCAAGGAACACAGGAGATGGAGCGAGGAGCTGAGATCCTCAGACGCTTCTCCTTTAAGCAAGGATAGGAAATCTCAACCGGGACATGGGGAGAGGAGAGCGGAACCAAGATCCTCAGATGTTAAAGGGAAAGAGGGCAAAGGTACATAAAATACAGACACACAAGTAAACAAAACAGCAAGCTGTGGAGAAGAGTTCAACTCTAGGCAGACCTCTTAAAGGGGAGGCACGCCTGGCAGTTTGCATGGCTGGGGCCGAATCCTGACATGTTGTTTTGATAAAACCTAGATTTTTTTATCGGAGAGGCAAAAGTCTTTGAACAGTGTTTCTACTACTGTTGGATTAATGCCTTGTTTTAACAAGATCTTATGTTTCAACCACCAAGTCCTGTGACTCAAATTATCTGGCCTGACAGGTAGGTTGTGTAACTGACCTTGGTCCATATGTATTGCCATTAACCCCTTAATGACAAGACTGTTACTTGTTACTTTTAGTACACTTTGGGACAAAGTCTGTTGTTACATTTTTGCAGTGTTGCTGTTTAGCTGTAATTTAGTGCACACAGGCAGGACCTTCTTTAGATACCATTATTTTTATCATATCATCTAATTTACTATAAAAAAATATATAAAATATGGTGATTTTTTTTAAATGACTTTTTCTCACTTTTTTCTTACTATGTACTCATCTTCAAAAACGAATGAAAGAAACTTGCTAAATAGATTATACTATTTGTCCTGAGTTTAGAAATACCCAATGTTTGGGGTTTTTTTTTTTGCTTTTTTCTGCACGTTATAGGGCAATAATTACAAGCGTTTTGCTATTTCAAATCCATTTCTTTTCTAAATCTGGTAGTTCTGCCTCCATGTGCTATTTGGGACATCTTTAAAGAAGGCCAAAGCAATTTCCCCCGTCAAACCATTTATTTTTATATATACTCTGCCTCCAGAAATGCCTTATACCCCCTATATTCCACTCTGCCAACAGAAATGCCTTATACCCCTATATGCCACTCTGGCATATAGTGGCATATAGGGGGTTAAAAGGCATTTCTGGAGGCAGAGTGGGATAAAGGGGGTTAAAAGGCATATCATGGGGCACTCTGCCTCCAGAAAAGCCTTATGCCCCTATATAACCCCCCCCGACTTACCACTGCTTCTGACTCCCTGGTGTCTGGTGGGGGCAGCGGGTGGAGGCCGTTCATGAAATTAAAAGGGCCGGTGTGCACACACCCCGCCGCCCAATGGCTATGCATCAGCTCTTCACCCCACCCCTTTTAAGACTGGAGGAGGCGGCTGTCAATCCCACTTTCAGCCGCTCAGCAGCTGTTTTGAATGTCGGTCTGCCGGCCGTCCGGCCCTGGCGGCCCACCGGGAAATTTCCTTGTATCCCGGTGGGCCAGTCCGGCCCTGTTTATGACCTTGAGTGACCCCATCTGACCTCCATTGTGTCGTTTGCGGTGCCTACAGCCTATATTAACACGGGCCATTTATTATTCAAGTATCCTGGGTCAGTTTAAGACTGTGTTATTGCTCCTGCTATACTTTGGATTTAACCTGTTCTGACACAGCCTTGTTATGACCAAGCTCTTAGTCTCCTTGTTTCTGTGTTCTTCTGGTACTGACCCAGCTCGACCAGCGCATGGATTAGTTTTGAAGTAGATAAAGTGCAGCGGTCAATAATTTATAACAAATATATCATAAAAGTGAATAAATAAAAAGCTGTGCAGTATTCAAAAAATGAATAAATCTATTGTTTCAATGTAACACCAATGTGAATAAAGTGTAATTGAAAAGTAAAAAACATATACTTAAATTCAAATTGTGGATGATGTCTTCTATGAGACAAATGAATTGAACAACCCAGTTTGTTCAAACTGAAAAACGTTTGTTGGGGTAAATCAGATATTATTGTAATTTTCAAATAACGCAGGGAGGGGTACAGAAAGGAAAAAAGGGAAAGGGGGGGCAGGTAATATTAAAATAGGCGATGTTCAGTGCGCCAACGCGCTACAAAGGAAGAGCAATAATAAAGTGCAATGACAATATCACACTGAATAACACATACAGTACCAAGGATCTACATTCTGGAAATACGGTTTGTGTTGGTTATTGTTCGCACATGACAGGGTAAATCAGAGTTGCGGTATTCGTGGACAATTGAGACGGGTACATGAAAAATCTAAGCGTACAGCGAGAATAGACAGTCGTTACAATAGTACCCAGCAAAGCCCAAAGTCAAGGGCCCAGATGCTGCAGAAAGGCGCAGGGCAAACCAGAAGGAAGAGGCGGACGAGGGAAAAAGGTAGCAAGGGGCAGGAAGGGGGACAAGGGAGGGAAGGGACAGGGTAGGAATGGGGATAAGGGAGAGGAAATGGAGAGGGGCGGGGAGAGAGAGAGGAAAGAGAGAGAAAAAATAAAAAGGAGAGGATAGAGAGTAAAGGGTGAACATAAAGACAACAACACAAATACAGAGAAAGACGGAGGAACAAAGAGGTGGGAGGGGGACAACAGAAACACACATAACCCAGATCACTCCAGCAAGGAACGAATAACAGGGTCGCTCACAAAAGACAGCCAATAGAACCACGTGGCCTGATACCGCTCCATGCTCCCAGAAGCCATGTGATTCAGTTCATCCAGGACACGTATCTGCTCCACCCTGAGCACCCACTCGGCAAACGTGGGGGGAGTAGGACAACCCCAGTGCAAAGGGATTAAGGCCTTAGCAGCCACCAGTAGATGGCAGAGTACCGATTTCCGAAAGTGCTTAATGGATTGGGGCACATGGAAAAGGAGGAAACACTCTGGGGTAAGAGGGGGGACCAAGTCCGTGAAGCGGTGTAGCGTAGAATGGATAGCAGTCCAGAAAGGGACAATACTCGGACACTCCCACCAGATGTGGAGAAGGGAACCCGGAGTGGTGTCACACCGCCAACAAAGGTTAGGGACATCTGGGCGGTAGGTAGAGAGTAGCGCAGGAGGACGGTACCAGTGGGCCAACAACTCATACGACATTTCTTGATCTCTGGCACTCCTGGAACAGCGGTGGTTGAGAACACAGATCTTCTTCCACTGAGGCTGCGTGAAAGTGAGTCGCAGCTCAGACTCCCAACGACCCATAAACGCCGGGGACTGAAAAACGTTTGTTAACCCCTTAACTACAAGGCCTGTACATTTGCGGGCTTGCAGTGCAACGTGATAACGACGAAGCCCGTACATGTACGGGCTGCCGTTAAACAGCTGCATCGCCACAAGTGAGGCTGACCGTGGATCCGAGGAGGAAAGCCCTCCCCACAAGAAAAATGGGCGCCCGGCTAAAACAGCTTAGGAAGCAATCGGAATCGCTTCCTAAGCATAAACTGTGTTGCTGACATGCCTCGATATCAACCCCCCTACCCCAGGTACTGCATTCAACCATGCAAGGTCAATGGACCCCAACTCACTAATCAGTGTAATTAGTAAAAAAAAAAAAAAAAAATTAAACAATTTAAAAAAAAAATAATAAAAAAAAATAATTAATAAATCATTAAAAAAATATGGTAGCATGTAAAAATTCCACCACTGTCACCAAAAAAAAAAAAAGTTTTTTATGAGCAAGTCCTACAGTTCTTTATCTTCACAAGAATTCCCGCATGGAAAGAGTTAAAATATTGGCATTAAAAATGCCAATAGGGTGTATAGTTTTACAAAATGTATGATTTGATGGGATAAATTGAATTGGACGGGTTCAAAGATGTCCCAAATCCCATGGGGGTAGTAGGACCAGATGTCTAAATGGTAAAAAAATACACACCTCACAAACGTGGCCTTTTACCTCCCAAATAACCCAACAAACCCATACATTTGGGGCATCACTGTGCTCAGGAGATGTTGTGGAACACATATTGGGGTGTTGTTTGGCAGTAACATATACCAGGAGCTGTAAATTCATACCTGGAGTACAACGTGTGTGAAAAAAATACGTTTTTTTACTATCATAAAGTTTGACAAAGGCTGATGGTAGAACTAGAGCATGGAAATGGTTAAAATATTAGCATTTGACATACCTTGGGGTGTCTAGTTTTTAAAAATATATGGTTTGATGGGGTAAATTGCATTGGCCGGCTTCAAAGATACCCCAAATAGTACATGGGGCAGAATGACCAGCTTTGGGGAAATAATGGTTTTGAAATAGCAAAACGCTACTGGTACTTATTGCCCCATAACGTGCAGAAAAAAGCAAAAAACATAAAACCATTGGGTATTTCTAAACTCAGGATAAATAATACAATCTATTTAGCAGGTTTTTTCATTAGTTTTTGCAGATGAGTAAGAGCGTTTTGTTTAAAAAGTAAGAAAAAGTAATTTTTTAACAAAAAATCACCATATTTTATCATTTTTTTATACTAAATTAGATAAGAAAGCCCTGCTTGTCTTGAAAAAAAACAATATATAATATGTGTGGGAGCACGAAATGAGAAAGAAGAAAATCACAGCTAAACAGCAACACTGAAAAATGTTAAAAGAACCATTGTCCCACAATATACTACGAGTAAGAAACAGTATTGTCATTAAGGGGTTAAAGTAGCAGAAAGCTACTCTAATACAACCTCTAATAAAAGGGTTCAGTTCGGTTTTGTAACAGCTTCTTCATGAGCATCAGCTCAGGACATACAGGAATCGAATGGAAGAGATGTTTTAAAAGCAAGAATAACAATTTATTAAAAAATAGAAAACAATATGCTCACATAGATAATCAGCATTCAAAGCTCCGTCTGTGTAGTCCGTGCTACTTCCAGGTGGGCATGACACCTTGCCCGCACTGATCCTTCACATAACCTGCCTCCTGCAGTAGTTGCAACCTCCGCACCACCTGAACTGGTGCTCCAACAGATGTTGAGACTTTCTCCTCCTCCCCAGTATGGGGGCGATCCATCTGGCTGCAGGGCTCAAAGCACTTTGAAATGTCTCCTCACTTGTTTCCTTCCGATAGAGCTCAAGTTGGATATATTGTCTCCCTTTTCACGGATAGAGCACTGGCCTGGGCCTCTCAATTTTGGGAATGGAATATGCCCTTAGTGAACAATTATACTGACTTTGTCACTACCGTCATAAGGTCAGGCCTCAGTTTCTTCCAGCCTCTTTTTCATTACACCAGGGCTCTCGTAGTCTGACCTGATTATGCTATTGAATTTCGGACTCTTGCTACTGAGGTCACATGGAATAATTAAGCATTGGTGACTTATCTTACCAACAGCTTGTCAGAGTGCCTAAAAGATGAATTGACAGCCCAAGATCTTTTCTCTTGTAGGAACTCATAGCTTTTGTCAGTTGCATTGGCTTACACGTACGTGAATGCTAGACACAGCAACATCGCCACGTTTGTTTCCCCACTTCACCCCTCTTCATTGCCTCCAGAAGAACCGATTGAGATTGGTGCAACTAGAGGAGGAAAAATGATTTTGCCACAGAGAAGGGCTTTGTTTATACCGTGGCAATAGAGGACATTTTGGATATTTATATTATCAACAATCATGTGACCAGGAAGTGGGAGGGTTCTTGCCTTTAAAAGCAGTGTAATGGAAGTGCTAGGAATGATAGAAACTGGGATTAATATTTACCTCCTAAAGAAGCTGGCTAATCCCAGGGAAACGCGTAGAGGAATTGTTCGTTGGCTGCTATTCTGTATTTTTTGCACATAGGATTGTGCAACACATATTGTAATTGTAATTCACTATATATGTACAGTGATATTGTGCCATTGGATGATGTTTTTTATTATCTTTTGTAGAATCAAGGAACTGTTTTTGATGAACTGTGATCCAGATTTTTTTGTGAGTGGATAAAGAAACATTCCATTGCTTGCTGTAAAAGGTTAAATAAACTGCACTATTATTGCTTATTTTGTTTTTTTTTTTTGTTCCTTTACATGTATTTGCTGCTTTTCCTGCTTTTGAAAGTGACACTTAAAAGTTGGCATGCTGACCTTCAAAGCCTTAAACAATCAAGGGCCACAGTACCCGAAAGAGCTCCTCAAACCCTATATACCATTTCACTCTCTTCATTCAGCCAATGGATTCCTCCTGTCAGTGCCAAAAATAAAGACAAAGTCAGGTTCCAGGGCATTTAGCCACACTACCCCCATACTCTGGAACTCTTTACTGCTCTCAATCAGATATGCACCATCATGATAAACCTTTAAAAAAAAAATCCCCAAAAATGAAAGACCCACCTCTTTTTTCAGGCATTCAGTGAGCTGATCTGACCCTCAGGAACCCTTAATTTATGTTTAGTAATATCTGTTTATACATTTGTAAAGTGCTTTGAGTCTCCCAGGTAGAAAAATAAATTGCAAAAAACATTAGGTATTTCTAAACAAAGGACAAATATCAGAATCTATTAAACATGTTTTTTTCTTTAACTTTTGTAGATGAGTAAAAACTTTTAAATAAATGTAACTTTTTTCAATTTTCCACCATATTTTATTATTTCTTTTAATAATACATTATATGATACTGTACATTTTCTAGGACTCTCTTACTCATTGTCAGACTCTTTTCTAATGCAAGTGATGCAATGTTTTTATTTATTTATCAGTCATGGGTTGTTGACAAGCCATATGTATCAGGTGTTGTTACCACCTCCTCCTCCGTTGGGCTGCCGGCAGGGACGCCGAGACGCAGCCTGCGCAGCCGGCTCCCTGCTCGTGCCGTCGCGGTGAGCAGCCGCCGAGTCCGTTCGCCTGCGAGACGCGCGTCCCCGGCGAGTACGCGGGATAATTCCGGGGCGCGCGAGGCTCATCTCATGAATATTCATGTCGTTCTTAAAGCGACATTTATTCTTTTTTCTCCTCCCCCTAATTAGGAGGGTAGGAGGATCCTTATTGTTGGAGGGATATTTAAACCCTCATTTGGCACTACACCATTGCCTGTGTTAGTGCCTTTTTGCCTTTCACTAGCGTTGTTCCTGATTTAGCTTTCTGGTTTTGACTCCTGCTTATTCCTGACCTCCGTTGTATCGCTGCCTGCCCTGACCTTTGCTTGTGACCCCGACTACTCTTTTGCCTGACCCCTCGGAAACCGTTGTTATTATTTATTTATTTTTGTTCCTGAGTTCCACCTTTTCATTATTTTTGGTGATATACTACCTGTCTCCTGTGCCTGGTGGCAGTACGTCCTCTCTCCTCCAGAGGGCGCTGATTCTGCAGCGCGGATCCAGAACCTGTACCCCGGTCGTGACAGGTGTTTTGTTTTTGATGTGCGCTTTCCTTTTTCCAGACATCTCCTTGGTTATGAGTTTAAACATTCTTTTCAAATATATGTAAATATAGTCCTTGCATTTATTGCAATTTTATATCATAATATTAAAATGCTAAAACATACATTACTAAAACAAGTATTGTGGCAAAGGAATACGCTTGC
The DNA here is from genome assembly GCF_027358695.1 of Spea bombifrons. Taxonomy (NCBI): domain Eukaryota; kingdom Metazoa; phylum Chordata; class Amphibia; order Anura; family Pelobatidae; genus Spea; species Spea bombifrons. Next base: position 7,694,810 of record NC_071099.1, read on the forward strand.
CACTCTCCGGAAGTTCAAGTGTGCTATCTTCACTGATGCAAGCATCACTGATGGTGTCACATGCGTGATGTTACAAGTTCCACACACGCACACACCAGTTCATTGGAGACTGATGTTCCAGGAAGCTACAGATTACAGTAGTTACAATCTAACCTGGATAGCACTCATGAACCTCAAGGAAGCCATTTACCTCTAGCAGGGAATGATACTTGAGCTCCAGACACCACTTTTCTATGGTAGGACAGAAAAACATTAAAGGAGAAGAAACCTCTTTTATAGAGGAAGAAGGGAAAGGAAATGGAAAAATGTAACCCATCAGTGGCCGCTGCATTGGATGCATAGGTAAGTGTAATTATTTAGGCTTTGTAAAAAGGAAGGCATGATTGACAACCAACTGTATGCCAATGAAGTGAAATGGTGTTATGATGCAGAGATCCAATGGGCAAAGCCTCTCTATACAAGACCTTAAAGTGGTCTCAAACATTAATGGAGATTCTTCTCTGCAGAGCACATGGCAAATCAGTTAGGACATTTGGTCACCTTCCACTCCCTCCCCCAGTGCAATGTCCTTTCCCTTTTCTATCACCTTGGTCTCTAAGGGTCACTGGAGAAGATAGGTTACCAGGGGAGTGTCCAGTAGAAGGAGGACTTATTGTGTTTATAAAGTCCTGCCAACTCTCTCTCTCTCTCCCTCTCTCTCTCTCTCTCTGAGTCTGCGTGGAGATGATCACAAGGGAGTGGTAATTGTATCACGTGTTTACAGGCTTATCCTGCTGTTTCTTTGTTATTTCCATTCAATCAATTAATAGATAGTTTGGTAACAGCATATACTAATTTATAGTAATTTGTATATGTATTGTTAATTTGTTTAGCCTCTCTTAATAAATATTGTTAATTGCAGAAAACAAGGAGTGTGGACTCTGACTTTACACTCAATAGTTAGTGGTTATTGAGAGCATAACAGTGTATATATATATATTCATACAGTAAATGTTATTCAATAATTACAGTAAGATTCATAAAATACAGACACTTTTATATTTATAACATTTGGCGAGCCAGGTAATTATTTTTTTACCACTTTTTGCTCACTTGCAAGGGGGGACAATCCAGTTTTCTCCAGATACAAGTGAGCGAAAAAGGACAAAATAACCGAACCGATTTTGTTTTATTTGCTGGAAGCGTTTTCTGCAATACGTCTCGGGCCAAGATGTGAGAGATCCTAAGAGGCAACCAGAGTGAGACGCAATTAGTAAGCCGGACATCATTTCTGGAGGATCGCGTTTAATCCAGACCGAGGATTCAAGGTGGGGTGCACACCATGTGATTGCCTGCAGTCTGAAGACACAAGTCGTGTGAGTAAATTATAATTTATTTTTTGATATATAAGAATGGAAATTGTAGGACAGTATGCGGAAGCTAGCACTTTTGACCCATTAATGATGGAAAATGAAAATGAATTTAAACAAATGCATAGCTTGTGGTTGCAATGTGAGAAAGAGAATTGCAGAGTAGACAATAAGAAGTGGTGCCTGAATAAAGATAGACTGAAAATCCAGAACTGTATGAAGTTGCTGAAGTTATTGAAGAATCAGTTGAACCGTATACTTGTGGGGCATACTCCTGTGGCCTCCATAATAAACAACACAAGTAAATATAGTGATTGTCCAATTTGTGGATTAAATGGAGATTATGTAAGCACATTAGAGGACAATTACGAAGCAAGAGGAGAGTTGATATCATCCCTTAGGACATGTTTGGCCACGCAAACCCCAGTTGCTGTATGCAGCCAGGGGGAAACATGTGCAGAAGATGAAGAGGCACAAAGTATTGTAGAGAATGAGAACCCAGGAACAAACATAGGAAACCGTATACTGGATGAGCTAGATAATGGTGGTATCCCTGTATTAACCCCTCTTGTAACAAAGCCAGCAATACCACATTTTATGGACCCTTTATCTGTTTCACCTAGTGTTAAAAGCAGGACATCTGCCACCCTGCAAACTGCTAAAATTCTACAGCAGCAGGATAGAGATAAGGTGATGAAACAGCTGATGAAGTTAAAGCCCCTGTTTCCCCCATATGACTGTAAAACAGATGTCCTTTCAAACATGTCCAATTTCGAATCAGCAGTTAAACAATATATGCTCTCTCCTAAAGAGGCATGTATGATGCTTAAAATGTGGGTCCCAAGCAGCATTGCATGTAGATTGAATCCACCTATAAATGGCCCTATTGATCGAGACCAAGATTGGTTTAAAGATGATAAATGGGGTACAGACTTAGAGCTGTCTCCAAATTTGTAACAGGAGACAGAGATTTAGATTCACTTGCTGAGATGAAGGTGAATTTAAAAGATGATCATGGGTTTTTGCTTCCAAATTTGAGCAAGTCTATCGGCTAACCCACCGCATTCCACCAGATCAAACCCCTCCTGATCTACTGCAATACCTAGTAAAAAAATTCACTTACTTAGACCCTGGAGTGCAAATGATGGCCGAGGAAAAAGATACTTTGGAAGGGGTATTGACCATTATAGGGAAGGCCAGGCAGAATTTAATGAGGAAAGGAGTCATAGGACAGCGTAAGGTTGCGATTGTAACTACCAATGAAGGGAAGCAATCTCTACCTGAGATTCCCTTCAGAGGTATTTGTTATTATTGCAATAAACATGGTTACAGACAGAAAGAACGTAGGAAGGCCAAGAGAGACCAAAGGGTGACTGAGGGATGGCATGTTAGTCCATCCCCCTCTGGGTCTGCCAAAGTGATCAAAGAGTATCTGTAAAGATGAACAGAAATAACATTCCTGAAAAGGTGCATCATTCTAACCCTCTGCCTAGGACCAATCTGTATGGTCCGGCGCGGGAGGCTCTGAGAATGATGGCAGTACAGGGAGCGGTTACTAATGAGCACAAACCGAAACTGGGGGACGAGGCTCCTCTGATTTCATTTTCAGATAGACTAGCACTGGACGATATGGTTCCTATATGTAAAACATTTAGGGACCATTCTGGACGTCCATACGTGCATGGTATTATGGCAGGACATCACACTAAGATTCTGATTGATACAGGAGCTTCAGTGACATTACCCGATCTACCATTAAGTCCTCCTTCTGGGGCGAAAAAGACATTTCTTGTAGGACTTGGTGGTTCCCAGTCTCAGGCATTTCTTATTCCACAAGTGACCTTGACTTTAAGTGCTCAGTGGAGTAAGGAAATACCAATCTGGCAAAGTAAGAACACTGAAGATACTATACTGGGTGCAGATGTAATGAGAACAGAAGGAATGCTTGTCGACCTTTGCAATAATGTTTTGTGGAGAGATACAAGAGGGAGAAAGCCTGTTATCTTAGATGATACTGCTTTAAGTCCCGTGGCATCTATTGCCTCTGTTCCTTCAGAAAGAGTGTGGCCCATTACTGAAGACAACTATGATCTGCAGAAATTGGTTATGGATTTCCCTGAAGTTTGGGCTCAGCATAAAAATGATTGTGGCATTCTAAAAGGCAGCAGTATTAATATTGTGGGACCTGATGCTCCTCCACAGAGACAATACAGGCAGGGGCGTAACTAGAAACCTCAGGGCCCCGGTGCGAGAATCTGTTAAGGGCCCCCCCAACCCCCAACCCATCTATCTCTTTCTCACGATCTACCCTCTCCCTCCCTACCCCCCCTTCTCACGATCTACCCTCTCCCTCCCTACCCCCCCTTCTCACGATCTACCCACTCCCTCCCTACCCCCCTTCTCACGATCTACCCACTCCCTCCCTACCCCCCTTCTCACGATCTACCCACTTTGTAGGTCACTTACCGTCGCCGCTGCCACCGTCACCGCTGCTGCCGCAGCCTGCCTCAGCGCTGCCCAGAGTGTTGTGTTGGGAGCGTGAGGCGTTTGTCTCGGGTGCCGGCGCTCAGCGTGAAGCGCCGGCACCCGAGACAAACACCTCACGCTCCCAACACTGCACTCTGGGCAGCGCTGAGGCAGGCGGCGGCAGCAGCGACGGCGGCAGCAGCGACGGCGGCAGCAGCGGCGGGGAGCGGAGGCATCCTGGATTTCTGTCAGTCAGGGGGGCCCAAGAGTTGCCGAGCGGTCGTTTTCAGCAACCGCTCGGCACCCCTTGGGCCCCCCTGACTGGCAGAACTCCAGGGCCCGGTCGCGGTCGCGACCCCTGCGACCCCGGTAGTTCCGCCACTGAATACAGGTTTCCAACAGAAGCCATTGAATCTGTAGCAGAAATTATTGATCAATTGGAAAAGCAGGGTATCATTAGGAAATGCTCTTCTTCCAACAACTCCCCCTTGTGGCCGGTGCGTAAAGCTAATGGCACATGGAGATTGACTGCAGATTTCCATATGATAAACAAATTTACCCAACCAGTAACAAATTTGGTTGCTTCCATACCTGAAGTTACATCTAAGTTAAGTGCTACCTGTGAGTGGTATTCAGTGCTAGATATCAGTAATGGTTTCTGGAGTATTAAGCTAGCCCCGCAATGTCAATACAAATTTGCTTTCACCTTTAGGAATACTCAGTATTCATTTACAACGCTTCCTCAAGGTTTTCATAGCTCTCCAACATATTTCCACCAAGCCCTAGCTAAGGTATTAGAAGCATTTTCTTCTCCATCTAGTATAATACAATATGTAGATGATATCTTACTTCAAACAGAGACAGTAGAAGAACATATGGATTTGTTGAGGGAACTGTTTGGCTTGATTGCAAATGCTGGCCTCAAACTAAACACTTCAAAGGTACAGTTGCTCAGACAACAAGTGACATTTTTGGGAGTGACCAGGGAATTACAGGAGGCACCAGATGTCCAACTAAAGAAAGAGTAATAGCAATGTTACAAGTCCCCAGACCTTGTAACAAGCAATCTTTAAGGAAGTTTTTGGGACTTGCAAATTTTTTAAGGGAATTCATTGAAGGATTTGCTGAAAAAGCAAAGCCTCTCTGTGATCTCCTGAAAGGGGACGATTCAGTACAAATCCCTTGGGGTACAGAACAGGAAGAAGCATTTAGGGTTCTGAAGCAAGATCTGGCATCAGCTCCAGCCCTAAGTACAGTGGATGGAGAGGCCCCCTTTGCCCTCCAGACATGTACCGCAGACACCTCTATATCATCTGTGTTACTGCAGGAGAAAGCTGGAAAGTGGAGGCCTGTTGGCTATTTTTCCAGACTTCTGTCTCCAGTAGAAAAAGGGTATGATGCATGTGTAAAGGCTCTGTTGGGTGTACATTGGTCAGTGGAAGCTACTGAACACATAGTTGGGTTCAAGCAGTTGTTCCTGCAGACCCCTCACACACCTTTAAAGTTGTTATTTGAAAAATCTCTTAGTGGGGTATCAACACAGCGGCTTACAAGGTGGTTGACAGACCTGCAGCATCGTAATATCACTGTACAGCATAATGCAAAATACATTTTGCCACAACTCATGCACATTCAAGGAGAGCCCCATGATTGCACAGATATGCATATTCAGAAAGACACACCACCTAAATTGTTTAGAGACAAATCATCTTCCCAAGATCTACAAATTTACGTAGATGGTTCACGTTTTTGGCATGAGGGAAAATTTCATACTGGGTTTGCAATTTGGGTTCCTTCAGAACAAATATCCCTCAAATTTATGTTGCCACGTCCATTTTCAGCCCAGAGAGCAGAATTAGAAGCCATTTCTATGGCTTGCCATAAATTCGACACACGCCCTATTTGTATCTATAGTGATAGTGCTAATGTCACCAGATCCCTCACAGAGTATCTTCCTATATGGAATTTAAGGGGAATGGTGGACTCAGCAGGGAAGCCTTTGTCACACACTCAAGCACTTCGGAAATTGGTTGATTGGGGACTAAAACACCCTCTACAGGCAGCTGTCATAAAAGTAAAAGCTCATACCAATGCCAGTGATGAGCATTCCCAGGGTAATGCACATGTGGATTTGTTAGCAAAAGAGGCGGCCTTAGATGGAGAATCATGGCATTTGCATGAAAATGACACTGAGACACAGGAAGCATGGGATGAACACTTCACGTGCAAAGAATTAGTGACTCAGGTAGCCAAGGTTACTGTACAAGGTTCGGAAGTGCCAGATTTAAAAGAAGAACAAAATAAGGATCCTAACCTTTCTCTTTTGTTACAGAACCAGCAAACACTTCCTACTGGCTACGCTATAAAGGAAGGGTTGTTATGTTACAGTGATCCTAATGACCCACAAGCGAGACTTCTTTTTGTTGTCCCACACCATTTGCAGAGACCCATTACACAACAAACGCATGCTTTTATGGGTCACATTGGACAAAGTGCATTAGAGTATCACTTTAACAGAAATTTTATTGGCCTGAAATAACAACTTCAGCTTTACACTGTATTCAGGAATGCCTTGTTTGTGCCCAAATAAATCCATGACCCAAGGGACAACGGCCCATACTTCAGAGAGTGCCAGTTGCAGATGGTCCCTGGAAATCAATACAGATTGATTTCATAGGCCCACTCCCACTGTCCAAGGGGGGCCTCCGGTATGGATTGGTAATTGTGGACACTTTCTCCAAGTGGGTTGATGTAATTCCCCTTAGACGGGACTCAGCATTGGCTACAGCCAAAGCATTATGGGAACACGTCTTTCCATGCTGGGGTTTTCCCGAAATAATTGAATCGGACAGGGGTACCCATTTTACAGGGCAGGTTATGCAAAACCTGTGTTCTTTATTAGGAATACAGCAGAGATTTCATATACCATATCATCCCCAGTCATCCGGTATAGTGGAAAGAATGAATCGTACTCTGAAGTCCAGGTTATCTAAAATGCTGGTACAATATGGCAAATCATGGGTTAACCATCTCCCAGCAGTACTCATGGCTATCAGAGCTACACCCTCTAATGCCACTAGGTGCTCTCCATATGAATTAATGACAGGGAGAAAAACGGCACTAGGCCATCCAGGTGAACCACAACTTTCAACTCCACTGAGAGAATCTGTGTCTAGAGACCAGTATCTCTTCCAAATTCAGGAGCAATTAAACTCATTGCTTCACTTTGCTGCTTCCAATATGGCCCCAACAGATTGCAAAATTGTATCTACACCTGAAACTCTGTTTGAGAAGGGGGGGATTGGTAATGATTAAACATTTTCAGAAAAATTCTCCCTGGGATGCAAATTGGGAAGGGCCCTATGTAATTCGAGACACACTGGGCACAACAGTTCTACATGTACAGAGGTCTAACCCCAAAAAGGCCAGAAGGCAGCCTGGATATAAGTGGGTGCATGTAGATCAGTGTAAATTATATAAAGGGACTTGTGCTCCAGATACAGAGTTAACTGCTATGGATTGATGCTTCTGCTTGATCTTTTTAGGTGCCCGAAGTATGACAACGTGAAATAATATTCTAAGAAGAATGAAGCTCAACATCTTTCCGGTCATGTTGCATTTCCTTAAACAATTCAGGACATGTGAATCCGATAATATTTCCCTATTGGAACTGAATGCAACTCCATCCACTCAGCAACATAATGGAAGTTATACAGAGATACCAAAAATGAACCTTCCAACACTTGAACTAATTTGACCAACATCCTGAAGGAAATCATACTGGAAACAGCTATTGGACTGATCTAGGCATCACTCCACCCTCTCGGGACCGCAGAGGGAATTATGCCAATGGAATAGAAGGATGGACTAAAATATTGAGTGGTGACAATGTATAGGATATGTGTTTATATGTAATACTCGGTGGGGGTGTTGTTGAAATTTTTGGGGAAATAATAAATAATTATATTCTGGGATTTTGGGTAGATAACCAGGGCAATCAAGATGATTGGGAATGTAAAGGGTCAGTTTGGGGAAAATGTACTGTAGTTTTAAGTGGTAGGGATGTAAAACTGACTGGTTAGTGTCTACACATTTCAAATTTCTACACATTTTCAAAATTGTTCCAGAATTACCTATATTATAGAAAGAGCTTTCATAAGGTGGGCAGAAAGGGGTAGAAGTAGATATAGAAGAGGGGTTGTGGACACAGTTCTGGGAGGTGTAAGAACTGGGTTGGGTTAGTGAATGCAGTAGACATAGCCAGTATGACAGCAGCACTACAGTTGTTAACTGACACTCCTAGTGCAACTTGGTGGCAAAAGTTAGCTAATACTTTCTCTAATCAACATGGGGTACTGCTCTGGGGAACCTATTCATACATCCATTTATTATTGTATTGTGTGTTTCTGTAGTATATATTGTTATTCAAGTTTGTATGTGTTGTTACCTGAAGTCATTGATTGCCAGAGTATATCACCTCCATTATGGAATGCAAATGGAAAGAACTCTGTCAATAGCGGGCTGGGCATGCATACATAGTAGATACACTGCGAGGTACGCTCTCCCTCTTGTCTCCAGTGGGTTTTATAGAGTCCAGGGGTCTCATCCACTTCATTGTCAAAAGGAGGGATGTAAAAAGGAAGGCATGATTGACAACCAACTGTATGCCAATGAAGTGAAATGGTGTTATGATGCAGAGATCCTATGGGCAAAGCCTCTCTATACAAGACCTTAAAGTGGTCTAAAACATTAATGGAGATTCTTCTCTGCAGAGCACATGGCAAATCAGTTAGGACATTTGGTCACCTTCCACTCCCTCCCCCAGTGCAATGTCCTTTCCCTTTTCTATCACCTTGGTCTCTAAGGGTCACTGGAGAAGATAGGTTACCAGGGGAGTGTCCAGCAGAAGGAGGACTTATTGTGTTTATAAAGTCCTGCCAACTCTCTCTCTCTCTCTCTCTCTCTCTCTGAGTCTGCGTGGAGATGATCACAAGGGAGTGGTAATTGTATCACGTGTTTACAGGCTTATCCTGCTGTTTCTTTGTTATTTCCATTCAATCAATGAATAGATAGTTTGGTAACAGCATATACTAATGTATAGTAATTTGTATATGTATTGTTAATTTGTTTAGCCTCTCTTAACCCCTTCAGGACCGGGATTTTGATACTAACGTGTCGCTAAAGGACCAGAGCCGTTTTTGTGTTTTTGCCATGTCTTTCTTCAACTGTAATTTCTCTCTTATCAATTGGTGCACCCACACAAATCATATATTGTTTTTTTCAGCACAAGTAGGGCTTTCATTTGAAACCATATTAAGCTGGGTAGTACATTGTTTTGTTTGAAATAAACTGGAAAAAGTGGGGAAAAAATGAAAAAAAGCATTTTTTTACAGTTTTGTATACATACAAATTGTACACACATTGAACCAATGGGAAAAAATTATCCCAAATATATTCATTAAGTTGTCCTGATTTGGAAACCACCCAACATGGCCAGGATTTTTATCTATTTTGACCAGTATAGGGCAAATATTGCAAGGCATGCATCACGTTTTTGAAATGTAATTTTTTTCAAATTTGGCATGGTAGTCTAATAACTGCAATAGTTGTCACAGATACTGATTATCCCCCCAAAATTATATGTTTATGAACAGTAGATAAGTCAAGGTGTACAACTAGGGTCATTTTGACACTTTTCAAATAGGGATTTTATCGCCAATTGCTGCCAAATTTTGAGGTATTTTTATATTTTTTTGGTTTTTTTGCATATGTTGAAATGTTGCTTTAGATTTTATATTATATTTTGTATAGAATATGTGCAACTGCAGAACAAAACACCAAATTGTGTTCACCAACATCCCCCGGTTCCAACAAGGCCTCACATGCATGGTTCATGCATTTTTTGAGGAAGCTATGAGGGCAAAACTGGAACATGCGCATTTTCCTTTTCAAATTTGGAATTTTCAGAAATTGGTTTACTGGGCCCATATCCCATTTGGGACATTTTGGAAGCCCCCCACTGTAAATTACCCCATAAAAGTATATATTTATGAACAGTAGACAAGTCAAGGTGTTCAACTAGGGTAGTTTTGACAGTTTTCAGCCAGCCATTTCTTCACTGATGTCTGCCAAACTTCACAGGGAAATTATTTGATTGCATTTTTAACGCATACATTTCAATGTTGCACTGAATTTCTTGCACAGCATACGTGCAACAGTGGAAGAAAACACCACATTTTGTTCACCAAGATCCCCTGATTCCAACAAGGCCTCACATGCATGGTTCATGCATTTTTTGAGGAAGCTATGAGGGCAAAACTGGAACATGTGCATTTACATTTTTTAAATATTTTTTTTATCAGATTACTTGTAAGTGACAGGTTTAGGCCGCTGACATCAATCAGGGAGACCGATCAATAATCAGCGACTTAAAATGTCACCGACAAGTGATCAGGTAATAATTATGATTTTTTTATTTATTAATAATTTGTGTTTTTTCATAATTAACCTAGATGACCCCTCTCTCTTTGTAGAGCAGGGTCATCCATGGGCTGCCATAATGATCCGATCACTCCTATTGGCTAGGAGCGATCTGATCAGCCCAGCCCAGCATTTGACCTGGAAGCACCCTGGACTTTCAGGTCAGTGCTGTTATTTTTTTTTATTATTATTATTTTATTATTTATTTATTTATTTATTTATTTTTTAATTTTTTTTTATTTTTCTTTATTATTATTATTTTTTAATTTTTTTTAACTCTTTCAATGCTGATGCTCCATTGAAGCACAGCATTGACTGATATTCAGTCCCCACAAGCTTGTGGGGACTAATATTAACCCCTGCAATGCTGCATTGGGGGGTCATACACAATCGCAGCATTGAAGGGGTTAATTGAGGAAGAGGGGGGGTAGGGGTTAACTGAGCAAGGGAGGGGGTGGGGGCTGGTCTCCACACTCATGTGGAGACAAAAGAACCCTGTCTCCCTGTCCCTGAAGCTGCCTCTGGCAGCTGGGACACAATCTCCAATAGACTGGAGATTGTAGGGGAGGAGTCTCTCTGATCAGTCCTACAGGACTGATCAGAGGACTTCTGGGGGGTCGTTTTTGCTGTTGCTGGTCTGCCTGGGCTTCCAGGCAGACCACCAGCAGCAGAGCCCCCTACAAAACGGCAATTAACCCCTTCAATGCCGCGATCGCGGCATTGAATGCCGCGATCGCGGCATTGAAGGGGTTAACGCTGCACTGACGCTCTCATGGAGCGATCAGGCAGCAGGGGGGTGTTGGATCAGGTCCCCACACTTGTGTGGGGACCCATTCAACACCCCCCCCTCTTCCCTGAAGCTGCCTGTGGCAGCTGAAACCGCGATTGCAGATTTTTCTGCAATCGCTGTTTCTGCCTACAAAATCACTCCGTGGGAGTGATCGTAGGCTTGGGGGCGGGTTTAGACAGGCTGTGCTGTCTGCCCAGGAGTCCTGGGCAGACGGCAGCAGCAGCGCCTCCACGATCACCGCGATTGTGGTGATGTGGGGGCGTTTTTTGGAGGAGACGTACCTGGTACGTCCCGGTCTACCGGTGACTGTTAACCAGGAAGTACCAGGTACGTCCCGGTACAGAAGGGGTTAATAAATATTGTTAATTGCAGAAAACAAGGAGTGTGGACTCTGACTTTACACTCAATAGTTAGTGGTTATTGAGAGCATAACAGTTGTGACAGTGTGAACCCCAGGGAGATGATTAGCATGGCATCTGAGTACAGCTGCTATGCAGATTATACATATGGGTCCCTGGGGTGGAGCAATTGGAGAGCAGGGTGGGCCAATGCTCCATTCCCCCATTCTGTGGAAACTCCATGCCGGGTTTTCCAGGAGGCAAGAAATCTGCAGGATCCAGTCCGGGATTCCTATGAGGCCGGCGTCAGGCCCAGGTGCTGGGCATTAAAAACCCCTGGAGCCTGATACTCAGGGAGACTGTTGGGGGAAGAGGAAGTTCCCTGTGCTCCCAGGGCAAGGAGAGGCCCTGAAGAAGACAATCCCTGAGCCAAGTGAGGCAATACCTGCCTGGACATTGTGTGTGCTGTCTGGGGGAGGTTTTCCAGAGCCTGGTGTAGCTGGGTCTGGCTGGGAGGTTGAGATAGTGGGTGATTAGGCTGGTCAGTCTGGACCAGCGTAGTTTAGTTAGAGAGGGCAACAATTGGGAGCTAGGTTTTCGTTTTATGATTTGGTTTTGGGGTTTGAGCGATTAAAAATAAAGCGCTATTTTTTTTCAAAGCTGTTGTTCCTGACTCTGATTGCCCTAGAGGACTGTGCTTAGGACCCCTAAAAAGTGACATGTGTGGCCCTCATGCTACAGGGTTTGTCACACAGTGTATATATATATATATTCATACAGTAAATGTTATTCAATAATTACAGTTTCATAAAATACAGACACTTTTATATTTATAACAGGCTTCAATTAATATTAGTTGATGTGAAATAAAAACGGAAATATACAGTACATAAGTCATTTACATTGCATTGGACACACAAAAAGAGAATTATTCCAGAAAATTGTAAATGCATTCTAAAGTAATTTAGGATTTGTTGTATCTTACCTAAAACCTCTAGGAGTATTTCTACATAGCTCAAAGGTGAGAGGACATTTAATTGAAAATGCAAAGTCTTTAATACAGTTAGTTCCGATTTCACTACCTCATCCTTTTTGTAAGTATAACCTGCTAATTGTAGAAACTGCAGCACCATGCTGTTATTGATTATCTGTAATTCAAAGAAAGTATTACCATTATTTACAGCTAATAATAATAGAATAATAAGATAACATGATATAATACCATCTACCTATCCCTAAATAATAACAATATGCTGACTTTAATACATTTAGATGATTACATACCATATTTGCCCGAATATAGTCCACACTCCCCCCCCCACTTTAAGCCTTTAAAGTGGGGGTGCAGCTTATATTTGGGGTCTAGCGCAGGAATGTGCAATTCGTATCGCCCGACGCCCAGGGCATGCAGTTCCGGGCGCCGGGCAGGCAGCAGGGTTAAGATACAGATCCCCTGCAGCGCTGCAGGGGACCTGCATCCTACTCTCCGATACTCTGAGACAGCCTCCCCTGCCAGCACTTCCCATGGGGGGAGTGCAGGCACGGGAGGTTGTCTAAGGGCATGATGCAGACGTTCACCGGCTGCGGCGATGCGCATAAACAACCTCCGCTGCCGGCACGTCTGCTCGATGTGCTTTAACAATATCCCTTGCCGGGAATTCCCACGGGGAAGTGCCGGCCCCGGAAGTTGTATACGCAAGACCCCGGGGAGTCTGCACTGGTAAGTCTAGGAGGCACATCTTGGGGGCAGAGTCGCAATATATCTCAGGGGTGGAACAGAGTGGCAGAATATCTAGTGGGGGGCACATCTTGCGGGCAGAGTGGCAGCATATCTCAGGGGTGGGCAGAGTGGCAGCATATCTATTCCACTAAGTGTTTTTTTTACTAAGAACATTTTTTTCTTTAAAAAAGCACCTAACTTTTAGGGTTTCGGCCTATATTCGGGTGCAGCCTATAATCGAGCCAATACGGTAATTTCCACCAACATTGTTCTTCATTTACAAGCTATACGGACGTATACCCCTTGAGTTATTTGTCAGGGCTGGAATTTACATCAGATTCAGATTTCCTAAATTAACAACTAGAAATGTTTACTACTGAGATATCTGATAACCAAAAAACATCCTGCGTCACTCTATTCTGCTTTTCTCCCCTGATTAGTTAAGTTTTCTAATAACTTAGATTTAGTGGGTATGAGTGCACCACTGTATTCTACGGTCTTAAGTGTAACAATTGTGTGTTTATTGACAAAAGAAAATGTTCACAAGTTAGCTTTCAATTACTATAATTCACATAAAATGTGTAATTAAAGCCATGCTTTTAACTATTCCGCTAAAAAAGAGTGTTGTTTGGAATGTGTGGAGTTATGTTGCAACTGTGGGAAGCTGCATGCCTAAATGATTGCTTCATTAACCCCGTAATGATCAATGACATGCCAGTCAGTTAACGATCAGTAATGTGCCTGGCATTAAATTAAAGATTGCTTTCTTTGCGTAAACGGTGTTGCTGTAATGACTTGATGTTGAGCCATTTAAGAACACCTAAAACTGCAACAGGGGCCCTTATCTCCTCAGCTTAAACAGTGCTGTCATATACCTGAAGTACAGTGTGAGTTAAAAGAATCAGACATAAAATGACTACCGCAAACTTTGACAAAGGCTGGTGGTAGAATTAGTGCATGAAAAACGTTAAAATACCACCATTTGAAATATACTGGGATGTCTAGTTTTAAAAGAAAATATGGTTTGATGGGGGCAAATTGAATTGGCCGGCTTCAAAGACGTCCTAAATATTACATGGAGGCAGGCTGACCAGATGTCCGAGTACCAAATAAAAAAATATGCAATATGCACTTCCCAAATGTGGCCTGTTACCTCCCAAACAACCTGACAAACCCATGCATAGGTGGTATCATTGTACTCAGGAGATGTTGCAGAACACACATTGGGGAACTGTTTGGCAGTGGCACTACCATGAGCTGTACATTTATACCTTATGTACAATTTGTGTGAAAAAAATACAACATAAATTACTTTGACAAGGGCTGGTGGTAGAATTAGTGCATGAAATGTGTTAAAATACCTCTATTTGAAACAGAAACATAGAAAGAACCATTAGGCCCATCCAGTCTGCCCAACCTCTGAGTACTTTCCTTAGTACCTGCCCTTATCCTATATCTAGCTTGGTCATATGCCTATCCCATGTTTGCTTAAATGTCTTTACTGTATTAACATCTACCACTTCTGCTGGAAGGCTATTCCATGCGCCCACTACCAGTGGTGGAACTACCGGGGTCGCAGGGGTCGCGACTGCGACCGGGCCCCGGCGGCAGGGGGGCCCAAGCCAAGGGGCCGCCCGAAATCGGGACCCGGCGGCAGGGGGGCCCAAGCCAAGGGGCCGCCCGAAATCTTTTTTCAGTTTTTTTTTTTAAATAAGGCAGGGGCGTCCAACATGCGGCCCGCGGGCCAAATGCGGCCCGCGAGACCTCGAGGTGCGACCCGCGTAAGATCGGCAGCCAGGGCAACCGATCTTACGCGAGCCGCACCTCAAGCCCTGCTACTTACTTGTGGGAGGGTCTTCTGGACTGCACAGAGGAAGCAGAGTTCACGTGACATCCTACTTCCTCTGTGCTTTAGCAGAGAAGGCAGAGGGAGGCCGCGCCCCCTGCTGAAGTCTGTAAGCGGCATCGAGGAGCTGCAGTGCAGGTAAGGGGGTGGGGAGGGTGTTTGAATGAGTGTGTGTGATTGAGGGAATTAATCTGTGAATGAATGATTATATGAATAAATGAGTGTGTGTGTGTGATAGCATGGATGTGTAAGTGCTGGAACCTAGGCATGATGGGACTGTGATTGCTGTTAGCAATCACACTCCTATCATGCCAAGTCAGCCAGTACATGCTAAAAACCTGGCCAGCTGCCCCCCTTGTGTATTGATGCTGCCAGCAGTATGGGGTCTGCACTTACAGCCACCCTGTACCAGCATGTACTGGCTGACTTGGCATGATAGGAGTGTTATTGCTAACAGCAATCACAGTCCCATAATGCCTAGGTTCCAGCATTTACTGGATGGATGTGTAAGTGCTGGAACCTAGGCATGATGGGACTGTGATTGCTGTTAGCAATCACACTCCTATCATGCCAAGTCAGCCAGTACATGCTGAAACCTGGCTAGCTGCCCCCCTTGTGTATTGATGCTGCCAGCAGTATGGGGTCTGCACATCACTTACAGCCACCCTGTACCAGCGTGTATTGGCTGACTTGGCATGATAGGAGTGTGATTGCTAACAGCAATCACAGTCCCATCATGCCTAGGTTCCAGCATTTACTGGATGGATGTGTAAGTGCTGGAACCTAGGCATGATGGGACTGTGACTACTGTTAGCAATCACACTCCTATCATGCCAAGTCAGCCAGTACATGCTGAAACCTAGCTAGCTGCCCCCCTTGTGTAGTGATGCTGCCAGCAGTATGGGGTCTGCACATCACTTACAGCCACCCTGTACCAGCATGTACTGGCTGACTTGACATGATAGGAGTGTGATTGCTAACAGCAATCACAGCGAGCACAGTCCCATCATGCCTAGGTACCAGCATTTACTGGTTGCCTGGGTTGCCAGCATTTACTGGTTGCCAAGTCATATTGCTAATTTTGTCCAGTTGTGTGTTACCTACTTTTATTAAAAATGTGAGTTTTTATTATTATTTTTAAAGGTGGGGCCATTTTCGATTTTGGCTAAGTGAACCCTGAATGTTTTGGTCCAGAATTTTCATTTTAGTTCATCCCTAGAATAAATCTAGGGAATCCTGAATTTGTAGTCGCAAAACTTTCTAGGCCCAGAAATCAGTGAGAGGAAGAGTAAAGGTTTTCTGTCATTTTACTTTATTTTAATATGCATATTTTATTAAAGGCCATATTTTTTGTCACAGTGAAAAATGAGAGCGGCCCGCGCACGTATACAATTCTGATGAAGTGGCCCACTGCAGAAAAAACTTGGACACCCCTGGATTATGCCCTTTGTACATGTGCCCCTTTTTCTTTGATTTTTTTACAGATATGATTCAATATGTAAACTGAATTTGTTGAAAAAAAATTGTTGGGTAAAAATCATGTTTTTTTTGGGGGGTGGGGGGGCCCTTAACAGATTCTCGCTCCCGGGCCCTGAGGCGTCTAGTTACGCCCCTGCCCACTACCATGTTTCTATCATATCCCCCTGTCACGTCTTTCTTCCAGGCTATATATGTTAAGATCCTTTAACCTGTCCTGGTAAGGTTTATCCTTTAATCCATGAACCATTTTAGTAGCACTTCTCTGAACTTTCTCCAACATATCTATATCCTTCTGGAGATACGGTCTCCAGTACTGTACACAATACTGCAAGTGAGGTCTCACCAGTGATCTGTACAACAGCATGAGCACTTCCCTCTTTCTACTGCTAATACCTCTCCATTCTGCTAGCATTACCTGCTGATCTACTGCATTGTCTACCTACCTTTAAATCCTCAGAAATAATTACCCCTAAACCCCTTTACTTGCACGTTGAGGTTAGAACAGTATCAAATATTCTATACCCTGCCCTTGGGTTTTTATGCCCTATATGCATTAATTTGCATTTATCCACATTAAATGCCAGTTGCCACAGCTCTGACCATTTTTCCAGTTTACCTAAATCATTTGGCATTTGGCTTCTCCCTCCAGGAACATCAACCCTGTTGCAAATGTTTGTGTCGTCAGCAAATAGACATACCTTTCCATCAAGACCATCGGCAATATCACTAATTAAAATATTAAAGAGAATGGGTCCAATCAGGGCCGGCTCAAGGCAAAATGCCGCCTGGGGCGAATTTTAAAATGCCGCCCCCCCCCTTAACTACCCTTAACTCTCCCGCCATCCCGGCCGCCCCCCCTTGTACTTACCTTTCAGCAGTCCTGCGGCGAGACTCCCTGTTCGGCACCGAGACCGAACAGGGAGACTCGCCGCAGAGGAGAGAGGGGCGCCGAGCGGGTACTGACAGCTTGGTAAGCGAAAACCATTCGGCGCCCCTTTCTCTCTCTTTCACTTAAAAAAAAAAAAAAAGGGCTTGGGGCGGCAAAGTGCCGCCCCTTCAAAAGTGCCGCCTGGAGCGGTAGCCCCACTCGGCTCCATTGTCGGGCCGGCTCTGGGTCCGATTACAGATCCCCGAGGTATCCCACTGGTAACAAGACCTTGCTCTGAATATACTCCATTGACTACAACTCTCTGTTGTCTGTCACTCAGCCACTCCCCAATCCATTCAACAACATTGGGATCTAAACTCAGAGATTGCAGTTTATTTATAAGTCTTCTATGTGGCACAGTGGCACACTGAAATCCAGATACGCAATGTCTACTGCACCACCTTGATCAATTACTTTAGTCATCCAATCAAAAAAATCAATAGGATTCGTTTGGCATGATCTTCCTGAGGTAAACCCATGTTGTTTTTGATCTTGAAACCCTGTCCTTTAACATTGTTTCCATTCATTTCCCCACTACAGATGTAAGACTAACTGGCCTGTAGTTGTCTGACTCTTCCCTACTGCCTTTTTTGTGAATGTTGTGTCCATTCACTAATTTCCAATCCCCTGGGATGACTCCTGTTACCAATGAATTGTTCATTAAATCACTTAATGGTTTTGCTAGTACACCACCAAGCTCTTTTAATAACTTGGGGTGTATCCCATCAGGCCCCATCGACTTATTTGTCTTTACTTTAGATAGCAGAAGTAGAACCTTTGCCTCGATAAACTGACATATTCAAAATGACTTAGTCTTTTTTCCTAACTGAGGTCCCATTCCTTCATTTTCATTTGTAAAAACTGAACAGAAATATTCATTGAGGCAGTCAGCTAGACCTTTATCCTCTTCTACATACATTCCCTTTGGTTTTACTCTAATTAATCCTTATTTTACTTTCCTTTTCTCATTTAAAAAAAATGTTTTATCTCCTTCAATTTGCTCTTCTGCATGTGATTTGACAGCTCTTATATTTTTCTTTGCTTCTTTCTGCCTAATTTTATAGATCTGTCTATCTTCCTCACTTTGGGTATTTTTGTATCTACTAAAGGCTAACTTCTTGCCTTTTATGATTTCGGCCACGTCTGCGGAGTACCAGACTCTTACTCTTACTGACCAGCCTAATACAATGTTCTGTTATCTTCAAAAATACAACTTTTAAATAATCCCATTTATCCTGGACTCCATTTAAATTGCCCCAGTCTGCTAATGACTCCTATACACAAAGTAAGCTTTTCTAGCCCGCCCCGTTCCTAGTTTAAAGTCTCCTCCAACCGTCTAGCCATTCTCTCCCCAAGCACATTGGACCTTCTTGCATTTAGGTGCAATCCATCATGTCTATAGAGATCGTACCCCAAAGCAAGATCAACCCAGTGTTCTAAAAACCCAAAGCCCTCCTTCTTACATCAAGACTTCAGCCATGCATTTAGCTGCCTAATCTCCCGCTGCCTTTCAGGTGTAGTGCATGGCACAGGTAGTATCTCTGAGAATCACTGTAGTCGTAATATGTTGCTGAACACATATTGAGGTTTTGACATATACAAGGAGCTGTAAATGTATACCTAAAGGTAGGTTTACCTAATTTCAAAGGCCTTTTTTTTGTGTGCAGCCATGATTGATCCAGAGGAGAGAGAGGGGCACCAAACAGTCACTCAGTAACCGCTCAGCTCCCCTCACTCTCTGTCAGGATCAAGGTGAGGAACCCGATATGCAGGAAAACCCAGCAAAGTCCAAATCAAACCAAAGGTTCAACAGCGTAGCCGGTAACAATAGCCAGAGAGTCAGGATAGGAGACAGCAATGTAGTCGGTAACAATAGCCAAAGGGTCAGGGTTGGAGATAGCAGTATAGTCGGTATCAATAGCCAAAGGGTCAGGACTGGAGATAGCAGCGTAGTCGGTATCAATAGCCAAAGGGTTAATAACAGGAATCAGGAGAGAACAACAATGTAGCTCTTAACAGCACAATAACTGAGCACTGAATGATTCTCAGTGCTCATTTTTAAATCTACCACCAGAGGTCGCCCGTCCCCCTGTACGTGCTGATGGTGGTGTGTGTTCCCCGCCTTCTCCATTCAGGAGTGAATAAGGAGAGGTGGGGGCGCGCGCGTGCGCTCTTTGAGACCGGCATCGTGGCAGGAGCGGTGAGAGCGGCGGCGTGGGAACTGGTACCCACAGTCAGCGGGTACTCAGGTGAGTGACTGCGCTGGGGGGTTTTCCGTGGACCCTGACACTCTCCTTTGCAAGGCCTCTGTCTGGATAGCAGTGCCGGCATTTCATGCTGAGCGCCGGAATATGACATCATATACCGGTGCTCAGTGGTGAAGCAGCGCTCACTGCGGCAGAGCAGCCAGACAGAGGCCTTGCGCTCACACCACAGGACTTTTGCAAGGTAAGTGAACTACAAAGGGTGGAAAAAGGAAAAGATAGTGAGAATGGGGAGACAGGGGGTAGATAGTGAGAAGGGGGAGAGAGGGGGTAGATAGTGAAAAGGGGGTAGATAGTGAGAAAATGGGACTCGTCAGCATGAGGTTGTTATACTGGCTTAATACTTGAGAAAACTCTTCCACTTAAAATTAAGGGGGTAGTAGAAGCATTATTAAACACTCATCTATAGACACCAGACAAGCCAGAAGGCTTCTTTTCCCTCAGAAATCTCATGGTGCTGCCACAACCACAAGGGATTTTGGGTAAGCGCATGCAAATAAGGTCAGCAACCTCATGCTGACAAGTCCCATTAAGGACGAAACAGCTGTCCATGAGTGGTGATCTGGCTACTGCACCTCTTACTTGAGTTTTGTCTAAAGGGCAATGGGCAATTTCCAGGGATCCATGTATAAAGTGGATATAGAGGCAAAAGGTGAGCATTGTTGACCTTATTTGAATGCACCTACCCAGAATCCCTTGTGGTTGTGGCAGCACCATGACATTTCTGAGGGAAAAACAAGCCTTCTGGCTTGTCTGGTGTCTGTAGATGAGTGTTTAATAATGCTTCTACTACCCCCTTAATTTTAAGTGGAAGTGCTTTCCATCACCTTTACCCACCATAACTTATGTATATTGTATATACAATATATATATTGTATGTGTAGCGTTTTATAATTGCCCCCCTACTTTGGTCCCTGTCCTGCCCCATGTGCCCCCCTAAATATAAAAGCTGGAGACGCCACTGTACCTGAAGTACAATCTGTGTGAAAAAAACCCACAATATGTCAGTGGCTAAAAAAAAAGTTTTTTTTTCACCCAGTGTTGCTGAAGTGCTTCGATATTGAGGCATTCAGTAACACAAAAAAGTCAGGGGCCCCGTTCAATTGCAGAGGGTCTGTTAAGGTACTGCAGCCAACCATGCAGGTCAGTGAAGCCCAGTGATTAGTTAAGTGAAATTAAAAAATGTAACATTTAAAAATAGTTATAAAAAAACAAACACAATTTAAAAATAACAAAGGCTCCAGTGATGTCACCATGACATCATAAGTGGAACCACCCAGTTCAAAGAATATATGTCCAAACATTAAAAAAGTTGCTTTTTGTGAACAATTCTTTAAATTGGCCCTGTAAAGATCCTGGAATGGAAAGAGTTAAAATACCAGCATCTGAAATACCCTGGGTGTCCAGTTTTCAAAAAATGTATGGTTTGATGGGGTAAATTGAATTGTCCAGCTTCAAAGATATCCCAAATAGGGCAGAGTAACCAGAGTAACCAGATGTTAATAAATGTGTCAGCCAAATGTGTCCTTTCAGCCCCAAACAACACAGCAAACCTATATAGGGGTGGTATCACTGTACTCATGAGATGTTGCTGAATAAATATCGGGGTGTTGTTTTGCAGTGGTATATACGAGGAGCTATAAATGTACACCTAAGGTGCATTATGTGTTAAAAAGGGCAGGTGGTAGGATTAGTTTGTGGAAAGGGTTAAAATACCAGCACTAGTTTTCAAAAATATATGGCTCGTGGGATAAAGAGAATTGACTGGCTTCAAAGATGTCTCAAAGAAGACATTGGACAGGATGACCAGATGCCTTTTAGTCCCAATCAACTTGGCAAACCTATTCATACATCATATACATTAGTGATGTCCGGATCATGAACGAATCGTTCTTTTGATCTGATTCTTTTCAGTGATCCGGATGAATCGGTTCAGTAGACTGAACGATTCAGTTGTAGTAGTTCAGTCTGTGAATCATGCAGTTGTAACCTGATCCTAGAGTGAGTAATCTGCAGAGCACTCAGACACAGACTCTGGGATCAGGTTACAGCTCATTAATTCACAGAGGAACGATGACTCAGAGTCAGAGGGTCGTTCAAAGATTCGAATGATTCAAAGATTCGAATGATTCGACTGATCCAAAGATTCGAATGATTAGAATGATTCAAAGATTTGAATGATTCGAATGATTCAAAGATTCGAATGATTCAAAGATTTGAATCTTACAGAGAATATCACTGACACCATACTTTTATAAGTAAATACATTAATAATCTTCACTGCCCCAGGATTTAGATTCCACTTAGTTTGCCCACCTTTACCTCTAACTGCACCTTAAGTTAGCTTTATTAAATTAATTAAATTAACCCTCAGTCCTCAGTATCAAATTAATCCGGAAGAGACGACCCCATTAACCATAACTGCCCCTAAATTAATCCTGAAGACCCCATCAACCACAACTGCCCCTAAATTAACCCTGAAGACCCCATCAACCACACCTGCCCCTAAATTAACCCTGAAGACCCCATCAACCACAACTACCCTTAAATTAACCCTGAAGACCCCATCAACCACAACTGCCCCTAAATTAACCCTGAAGACCCCATCAACCACAACTGCCCCTAAATTAACCCTAAACACCCCATCAACCACAACTGCCCCTAAATTAACCCTAAACACCTCATCAACCACAACTGCCCCTAAATTAACCCTGAAGACCCCATCAACCACAACTGCCCCTAAATTAACCCTAAACACCCCATTAACTATAACTGGCCCTAAATTAACCCTGAAGACCCCATCAACCACAACTACCCTTAAATTAACCCTGAAGATCCCATCAACCACACCTGCCCCTAAATTAACCCTGAAGACCCCATTAACCACAACGACCCTTAAATTAACCCTGAAGACCCCATCAACCACAACTGCCCCTAAATTAACCTTGAAGACCCCATCAACCACAACTGCCCCTAAATGAACCCTAAACACCCCATCAACCACAACTGTCCCTAAATTAACCCTAAACACCCCATCAACCACAGCTGCCCCTAAATTAACCCTAAACACCCCATAAACCACAACTGCCCCTAAATTAACCCTGAAGACCCCATCAACAACTGCCCCCAAATTAACCCTAAACACCCCATCAACCACAACTGCCCCTAAATTAACCCTAAACACCCCATAAACCACAACTGCCCCTAATTTAACCCTAGACACCCCATTAACCATAACTGCCCCTAAATTAACCCTAAACACCCCATTAACTATAAATGCCCCTAAATTAACCCTAAACACCCCATTAACTATAACTGCCCCTAAATTAACCCCCACCTCCCCAAACTTTCAGCAGCCCAAATATTAATGTTATACTCACAGTTAGATGAGTTCCTGAGCCATGTGGACGCTATAGGAATCGGTAGTTTGGTCCCGTCCTGTTTTCCCACGGCAGTCACTGCCAATTGGCCCCGCCCCTTTCTTTCTCCCTGTCCCTCTTTGCAGTCAATCGGCAGTGACTGCAGGGAGGGACTGGTAAGTAGTAACTGCTGCTGTGAGTCACAAATGGATTATAAAACAAGGGGTATTTTTCAGAGCATTTGCACTGAAAAAAACCCCTTATTTTATAATCTAGAAAAATCGATTCAACTAATCGATAATGAAATTCGTTGACAAAGATTTTCATTATCGATTATTATCGGTTTTATCGATTAGTTGTTGCAGCGATTAGTTGTTGGCTCCTGTGCTCTGATCTTTTGGTGTTCGGCTTGTTTGACTACTCTTCTGGATTTGGTTCGGCTTCCCGCATTGCTGGTTTTACCAGACCTGATTCTCGGTTCCTTCTGTCCTGGCTATTACTGGTTCCTGTTTGCCTGGCTCCTCCTCATCCAATCATTACAATGTGTTGGTACCATTCTTTATTCCTGGCTGTGTTCTTTGGTAAAATTGTGAGTGAGCCCACTTCTTTGGCTGAGAAGCCACTCCACATATGAATGGTCTCAAGATGCTTTACCACAGGGCTCTACAAATCCCAGGTCAGGTCGCCATGGCGACTGAGAATTTTCTCCTGGCGACTAGGTCAGGGGCGTCCAACGTGCGGCCCGTGTGAGCAGGGCCGGTCGGTGCAGCACGGTGTGTGCGCACCGTGGCCGTGCTTTTGTGATGAGGAACCAGCAACAGACTTACTTTAAAGGGCGGAGCTTCCCCTGCAGCAGCCAGCACCAAGAGAGAGATAGGGGAGGGACTATCTTGCCATCTACCAACTCTCTCATTCTACCAGCCACTCCCCCAAGTGTCTGTCTTGACACGCCCCTTCCTTTCCGTTCCTGGCCTGCTACCACTCATCTGGCCCACCCCGTTTTGCATCTTCTGGAGTTTCTGGCTCTGCTCAATGTAAGAAGAAAGAAGCTGTCTGGGAGTTATGGGAGTGAGGTGTAATGTGTAATAGCTGGGGATGATGGGTCTGATATGTGATGCCTGGGTATGATAGGAGTGAGTTGCGATGTGTAGTGGCTGGGTGTGATAGGAGTGAGTTGTGTGTGGTGGCTGGGTGTGATAGGAGTGAGTTGGGATGTGTGGTGGCTGGGTGTGATAGGATTGAATTGGGATGTGTGGTGGCTGGGTGTGATAGGAGTGAGTTGGACTGTGTGGTGGCTGCATGTGATAGGAGTGAGTTGTGATGTATTGTGGCTGGGTGAAATGGGCATTAGATGTGCTGGCTCGGGGTTGTAGGAGTGGTGTGTGATTGGAATGAGGTATGATTAGAGGTGTGATAGGAGTAATGAGAGTGAGTTATGATAGGTGTGCTGGAAGTGAGGTTCAGCAGATCAATGTACAGGAGAGAACTTTACTAGGGCTGGGCGATTCTTTTTTTTTTTAGATTAATCGGTTAAAAAAAATGATATTTTTTTGTTTATTTAAAATAATTTAATGAATAAATTGGGTGAAAAACAAAGAGCAGAATAAAAAAACTTTTAGAAAAATGAATGTCTTGTTTTTAATGCACATCTGAGCCCAAGCTTGTCACACTGCCTCCCAGATATGCCTTATACTAGGGCTCGACAAATCCCAGGTTGCCATGGCGACTGAGAATTTTGTCTTGGCGCCTAGGTCAGGGACGTCTCACGGTGCAGCACAGTGTGCGCAAGCCGGCCACCTAATAAAATTAAAGCTGCCGGCGTGCGCACACAGCGGTCTTACCACTTACCTTGCGGCCACACCACATGAACCGGGTGGGCTGGCAGACCAACTTTCATGTAGTGTGACCGTGAGGTGGTAAGACCGCTGTGTGTGCACGCTGGCCACTTTAATTTTATGAGGCTCTTCGTCCTGCTAATTGAAGACGTGATACTCAAGGGGGCGGGGCTCACAGAAGAGTTCCTCGTGACAGGAGAGGATTGTCATGTCGAAGGAGAGCGGGAAAAATAGTGAAAATGTAAAAAAAAAATAGGGGTTAGAGGAAAGTGGACCTATATTTAAGGGGGGGGATTCCCTTGGGACATCATTAATTTTTGTTGTTGAAAAGAAAACTTTGTTAGCTTAAAAAAGAAATCCTGGCTCCTAACTTTTTTAGCTGGCTCCTAGATTCAAAACAAAACAGCTTTTTTTCCGGATGCCCCAAACATACAGAAAGGGGATTTATCAGAGAGGATAGGATTGGCTTTCAAGATCAAAAGCAACATGGGTTTACCTCAGAAAGATTATGCAAAACTATTCTTCTGTTTTTTTTTATTGGGTGACTAAAGTAATTGATCAAGGGGGCGCAGCAGATATTGTGTATCTGGATTTCAGTAAGGCTTTTGACACTGTCCCACTGTCAGGGACTGGGTCCATACAGACGACTGTAAGATGGTGTTCAGGCTATCCAGAACAAAACAAAGTGATATCCTGCAAGCACCCTGGAGCAGGCATGAGACATTGCTCTCCAGATGAATGTGCAGGATGCTGCAGGCTGGGAGTAGGGAAGCTATGCAGAGTAACAGCAGAAACATAGCAAACAAGGGGGGCAGAGCAAGCAAGGGGGAAAGAGCAAGGAACAGGGAGACCGACCAAGAAACATAAACAGACAAGGCATACAAGCACGGGACAAAGGACAGGGAACAAGGAACACAAGGGATGGAATGACGAGCCGAGATCCTCAGACACTTCTCCTTTAAGCAAGGATAGGATATCTTAACTGGGACATGGGGAGAGGAACCGAGATCCTCAGATGATTCAGCGAAAAGAGGGCAAAGGCACATAAAAGACTGACACACAAATGCAGGACTAGCCTAGGACTATATCATAACAATTGGAGATTTAGCCCACTCCAATATTTGGTGGGTCCTAGCACTAAACCCTGTCTACTGAATCACTAACAGTGGCGACTCTAGAAACAATATATAGGGGGGGCACACAAGATACCACAATCAAACTGGGGGGGCATTAATAATTTCCACCATTAAATCATACCACTGAAAAAACACACACACACATATATATATATATATTGCCAAAAGTAATGTGCTATGATGTTGTGGACATGGATTGCGTCGTCCATTATTAGTGATTCACGTCACAGACGCAACATCTGTATCTCCCTTTGGATAAACCACTCCCCTAACTGTGGCATATATTACAATATCAATTAGTTCTATTGTTTATACTTCTATTGTTTAAGAAGTGCATTACCTCTACCAGCAGGTAGCACTAGAGAGTGAGTGATGTGTACATCTATTGTTTATGTAAGACCATAGATAATGGCTACCTACATGAAAAGCCATGTGGGCTATACCAGGAACAATGGGATATCAGGAACTGCAGGAAGACGGGGGAGGAGGGGAGGAGACTGGAAGGACAAGAAGGAAGTAGCATGGCAGAAGCTAAGGGAGCTGTGAAAGTTTGCCAGAGAAAAGTATGAAATAGAAAGCTGCTCTTCCATCTTGGGCTAGTTAAGCGCCAAGAAGCTAGGACTAGTTTAGTGCCTAGTATTGTAACTAAGAATTAGAAAACTACTACTGAAAGAATCCTTTAAAGTCTTCTATATGATCCTGGTATCTAGAGCCATTTTGGAAACTGAGCACCAAAGGAGCCATTTGATATGCTGATACTCTCTGAAGTTAAGTACATATGTTATTACAATGTTATTAGAATATAATTGTTGACTGTCTGTAACTTTGTTATGGTAACCTTTTTCGATATATTGTTTTTACCGCTAGAGGTATTAATAAAGTATATCATTATATATCATAACATCTGTTGGTATTCGTCTTTACATAATTTAACTGTATTCCTGAATCAAATTTATTGTTGTATTGTTAGATGTGTTTTGTCTAAATTGTGTATTTAAATATTAGCATAATTTTGCATAAAACAGGCCACGATCACAACAATTGGCGTAGTCGGCAGGATACAGTCAAGATTATTAATAAGAATACTGTGTATTTACTGTGCATTTATCGCATAAAGTTACAGATTTGTATGTTTACGCTCTAGTGCTCTAAAGCCATGTGTTTCTGTATTTAAACTCTAGTGCATAACCCCTATATTACAGTACAGAGTCTAGTGCATAGAACTCGCTTGTAATAGTGTGTAAAGATGTTCAAACAGAAAGCAGCTGTAGCAGGGCAAGAAAGATCAAAATATGGAACAATTCCTGTATGGGCAGAATTTGGTAGTTGGAAAGCCATTGCTGAGGAACTGATAAAATATGCAGCTCCAGTCTATCCTGATGCTGGTACTGAACTTGGTGCGCAGGCATTACGTTTAGACCTAGGAGTTTACTCCAAGAAAGAGCGGAAAGCCGCTGCCACCACTGGCTGGATAGTTGTGCAGGCCCTTAGCCGAGAGGTGCAGAGAAATGAGGCATTGAAGACAGAGTTGCAGGAAGTCAAAGATTCCTTAGTTATGACCAAAGAATGTATGCGTAGTAATGCGTGCCATGTGGCTGCTCTAGAAGAGCAGAGATGTAGAAAACTAGAGCCTGTAAGTAAGGTGCGAGCAATGGTTGCAGATCCCACATGGGATTCTGCAGAGACTCTCCGGTCATCCGATGATGCGTATGTGTCATTTTCTGAAGATGATAATGAACTGGACCGGCGACAGGCCTGTCCTATCATTATACAACAGCAGAAAAGGAGAATACACTGCGACCAAGATAGGGAGCATGGTTGGAGAAATGGTGCACGTGATGAGATGAAGGAAGTGGTAAAGAGTTACACACATATGGAGCTCATGGAGCTGGCTAAGACACATAGGCAGCAAGTGGGTGAAAACGTGGGTGAATGGTTACTACGCATGTGGGATGGAGGAGCTGACAGTGTGCTGTTGAGTGCAAGAGAAGCCATAAGTATGGGGCAGCTGACACTGAATCTGCAGCTCATGCAGGCATTACGGAGGGTGAGAGAGATTCGGGAGAACTTTTCATTGGTAGACATGGTTCGCCATGCTTTATTACAAGTTTATCCATCACACTCAGATATTGAGCCATCGACCCCATGGGTAACAATTAAGGATGCCATAAATCATGTAAGGATTATGGGTTGTGTTGCAGGATTGAACAAGGGTAATTGGGAAGGCCCTGATATGGAGGATTTTACAGCTAGCATGCGGTCAAAGCTTCTAAAGACTGCACCGCCAGATCTAAAAGTTCCCCTGCTATCTTTGCTTTATGGAATGGGAAACAATAGAAAAATACACCATGTAACCACCCTATTTGCTGAGATAGAAGAGTTAAACATGGAAACCAAAGAGACTAAGAGTGTTTATATAGCAGAAAAGTCTAGAGTGAAGTTTTCAGCGCAAAAGTCGGATGGGAATCCGAGTAGGATGACTAGAAGGCAAATGTGGCATGACTTGTTACAGAATGGTATACCCAGAGAAGAGATAAATGGTATTCCTACCGCAGAGATGTTTAAAAAGTGGAAATCGGTAGTGAGAAGGCTTAGGCAGGCACACAAAGTTGCTTACAACCCTTGTAGTATTAGCGGGTCACTGACAAAGACTTCTCCACATTTAAACATACATACCAATGTACATTTAGAAGAGCCACCCCTACCTATTGATAAAGATGTCAGGACGATTAACAGGGCCATGACCTCCCCATTATTACAAGATGGTGCGCTTCCAGTGCTACATGTGGCAACAGTATCCACTAGAGATCGGTACCAACAGGTTGCTGGGGGGAGGGATAAGGCAAGGAAACAGAATGGGGTATGGATAAGGGGGGCAGGAACTAAAGAGGTGTTGCAGGACAGCCCTTTGACAATTGAAGTCCCTGCAGGTGTTTTAACTCTTTCCAAATTTGCAAGTCAGAAGTCAGGGGTTAATCATATGAAACGGGACAGTAAGGAAACTATTAGTGAGGAGTGTTTGTTTTCTTGCGTCCCTAGTAAAAACCATTTAAGGGAACATGTAAAACCTGTAAATGTTTCTTCCCCAGCCATGCCGGTTTGCCATGTGCAGAACCGACAGCCTGGAGGACAGAAAAGAGGTAGATATTCGACCAGCTGACAGCTCTATTAACACGTTTGTCTTGCCTGTTTTAAAAGTTGGATGACTCTGGGTTGACTGCTGACGATCTGGATGTGGATGCAGCAGCACCATTAGTGAGTGCTGCGGTTCAGAGTAAGTCAATGCAGATGAATGTATATGTAAACAGGCAGACACGTGGCAGGCTGGGATTGAATAAGCGAATGCTCTCTCTTTAATTCTCATTGCACCAGTAGTGAACAAACAAGTTGGCTCTGCCTGGAAGAAGAAATTGTATACATACAGGTAGTGCATCAAGACACAATGGACTGAGTATATTTGAGCATAATGCAAGAACAATTAACAGTGGCAGATTATAAAGATACAAAGAAGAAACCTCGAGCAAGGTTGCCAGTCACAGAGTACATTGTAATTTCGTACTCCTGCAGCTGCAAACCTGTTAAAAAATGGCTCACAGAACATGTGAATTTACTCAGAGAAAGAGAATGAGTAGTTGATTCCTCATGAAGAGGGTGGCCGCACAAAGTAGCCCTAAAGAAAAAAAAAGGGCAGATTAGGCAGTTCAGCTGTGGAGACTGAAGACCTAGAGGTGGATTGAATTGCCAGAAGAGTTGTGGCTTGTTGTGGATCCAGCAAGAAGACACTGTTAAAAGAATTCAAAAAAGAACCAAAAGAGATGAACGTTTGCATATATGGACTTTTGTATTATCCAATTACCACTAAGCATATAGTGGTCCCTTGCCTACCACCTAAAGCTACTAGGATGGTAGAGTGGTGCAAAGAGTTTTTAGGAGAGCTCATTCGAGTACTGTCCCAAGTAGTGATAGAGAGTGGGAAAGGGTTTGCAACCATTATTCTTTAGTAAAGTACTGACTACAAAATATTATAGTGTGGGAATTTGGGTTGAAGAGGATGTCAGAGTATGAAACATGAGGGGTTGATGTAAAGAAATGAAACATTGATGTTTGCTTTGTGGAAGGGGGTTGTATTGTTTTCAGAACCCCAGGAACTGAGTTGGATTAGAAATCCGTTTGGATATCCAAATCGGCCCTGGTAGTATAAGGATGACCGAGGGATAATGCTGTTCTAGGAAGATGATATTAATGGAGGACTAGGCTTTAGTCAGGAAGGCAGCAAATGTACTGTTGTGCATGATTTGTAGTGCAATGATAAGTGTGATGCTTCACCGTGTCTTATTTTCTCTTTATCAGATTGGTGTCCTTTTTAAGAAGATCCTGGCTTTCTATTGGGGATAAGACACTTCACGCAGATGGGAGCATGGAGTTCCACTTCCAGGGATTTTATTGGAATTGCTGTCTTGACAGGATCAAGATCAAGAGGAGTGTCACACGAGGGAAAGATTCAGTTGGACAATCTTTTGGGAATAACATTTAGAGTTATTATAACTGTTATGTTTTTATATGTTTGTATGTACAAGATATCTGTGAAATGAGTGCCATAGTGGGGGGATTATTTTCTGGAGAGATACATTTATGTATCCTTGCTATATGATGTGAATCAAGAGGTGGAATGTTGTGGACATGGATTGCGTCGTCCATTATTAGTGATTCACGTCACAGACGCAACATCTGTATCTCCCTTTGGATAAACCACTCCCCTAACTGTGGCATATATTACAATATCAATTAGTTCTATTGTTTATACTTCTATTGTTTAAGAAGTGCATTACCTCTACCAGCAGGTAGCACTAGAGAGTGAGTGATGTGTACATCTATTGTTTATGTAAGACCATAGATAATGGCTACCTACATGAAAAGCCATGTGGGCTATACCAGGAACAATGGGATATCAGGAACTGCAGGAAGACGGGGGAGGAGGGGAGGAGACTGGAAGGACAAGAAGGAAGTAGCATGGCAGAAGCTAAGGGAGCTGTGAAAGTTTGCCAGAGAAAAGTATGAAATAGAAAGCTGCTCTTCCATCTTGGGCTAGTTAAGCGCCAAGAAGCTAGGACTAGTTTAGTGCCTAGTATTGTAACTAAGAATTAGAAAACTACTACTGAAAGAATCCTTTAAAGTCTTCTATATGATCCTGGTATCTAGAGCCATTTTGGAAACTGAGCACCAAAGGAGCCATTTGATATGCTGATACTCTCTGAAGTTAAGTACATATGTTATTACAATGTTATTAGAATATAATTGTTGACTGTCTGTAACTTTGTTATGGTAACCTTTTTCGATATATTGTTTTTACCGCTAGAGGTATTAATAAAGTATATCATTATATATCATAACATCTGTTGGTATTCGTCTTTACATAATTTAACTGTATTCCTGAATCAAATTTATTGTTGTATTGTTAGATGTGTTTTGTCTAAATTGTGTATTTAAATATTAGCATAATTTTGCATAAAACAGGCCACGATCACAACATATGGAATGATACTTTTGTTATTGGACAATACAATACTTGATCATTCAACATGGGAAGCCTGAAGCCACAATTTAGTACGACTAATCCTTGAAATCCTTTAAACAACACAATACCTTAACTTTTGCACTAAATGATTTAAGGGCCTAATATTAGATCCTGCTGCTAATATATATATATATATATATATATATATATATATTAGCCCCTGCTGCCCAAATATATTAATATTAGCCCCAGTTGCCGATATATATATTAATATTAGTCCCTGCTGCCGATATATATATAAATATTAGACCCTGCTGCTGATAGCAGGTATAGATCAACACATTAACACACAAACCCAGCTTTGCATGTATAGATCAATTGAAATTCACTTGTGATCTCAGCACTGAAGGTATATATCAAATAAACAGAATCAGACATACAAATCCTGTATTTGCAGGTATACAATAATAATATATGAAACGTAGCATCACAGGTATAGATCAAATAAATACATGGAAACAGCATTGCAGGTATTAATCAACTGAACAAGACATACAAACCCTGTATTTGCAGGTATACATAAATAATGTATGGAAACATAGCAGATATGGATCTACAGAATAACACAGAAACCCAGCTTTGCAGGTATAGATCAATTGGAATTCACATAAAAACACGGCATTAATGTTATATTTAAAACCCCCTAAATTACAGGGATAGATCACAGGTTGCACACCCCAACCACACTGCCCACATAGAACCTGGCCAGCACCCAGATAACACACATACGATTTGCCATCTTTGTCCCATATACACCCTGCCTGAGCCATCTTGGTCCCCAAGGCTCAAACATCCTGCTAGTGCCATCTTTGCCCTTCCACAATTATACATCTATGATACGCACAATCACATCAACTCATGCTCTTCCTCATTCAGACAATTCATCCACATATTAACTCATGCTCTCCCTAATTCAGACAATTCATCCACATATTACCTCATGCTCTCCCTAATTCAGACAATTCATCCACATATTAACTCATGCTCTCCCTCATTCAGACAATTCATCCATTTTAAGAAACTACATGTATTTCTAGGACAAAAGTTGAGTGCACAAATAATGATGGAATATGTCGCTTTGGCTAGAAAATATGTTTTTTCTATCCATAGCGACATGTTCATTTGTGTCTTGCACACTCCAGGTTTGTACTAGAAACACATACGGCCCCTCATTTGATGCGCCAAGGGATGTCGTTTTTGCAAATGTGTACTTTTTGTGCCATAATTTAACTTCCTACGTGAGCAGTAATGCCACGTCAAGGCTTCAACCCTAATTACTGACCATTCACACGCCTTTCATATCTCCATTCACTCGCAGAAGCACACACCATTCTTTCCATACATTCACTCACAGAAGCACACACCATACTTTAAATACATTCACTCACAGAAGCACACACCATTCTTTCCCCTTACAATCCCAAAGAAATGATGGTAAAGGGAGAAAAAAAAATCACTTTTACAGCAAAAATAAGTTTTGCAGTAAAAATGCAAGGCGCTCCAGGGATGACATGGTTACTCACGTACCGCACAGGCTAAATGGCTGATTTTAATAATATTTGCAGTTCATCAGGATTTCAAAAATTGCCTCCCTCTACCGTTGGCTAAATTTAACCCCATGATCAAAGGGATCATAGGATTAAAAATTAGTATCGGCCATTTTTAAAAAGGGAATGTGACTTTTTATAGCTATATGATCGCTGTGGTAACATTGGCTACCACAGTGATCATTTAGCTAGAATACTTAAACTTTTTTTTTTTTTTTAAGTTAAACTACTTTGTTTAAATAATTTAATTTGGAGGTCTCTAGGCAATTTTGATCTTTTTTATCTGCCTTTAGAGACCCCCAAATAATTTTTTTTTACATTTTTATTTTTTTAACTTAATATGTTTTATTATGTTTTCACAAGCTATATACCGTTGGAAAGGCGAGGCGATTACCTTTCCAATGGTATATGTTGGGAGTATGTAGCTGCTTAGATACCTGAGATACAGGCATCTAAGCAGCATTCCCCCATACCTCTTTAACTGACAATTGTCAGTTGTTAATAAAGTTGCGCGGTGACGTCATCGCGTCATTGCGCGAGACGTCACCGGGCAGATCGGGTGGCTCCGGTGATGCCCTTCAGTTTGAGGGGCAGATCGCCGGGGTAGGTGGTGATGGAGGTCCACAGACCTCCATCAAGGTAAGGTAGTGCTAGTGACGGCATGGTGCCGTCGTTAGCACCTGACTGGGACTGCTAGCGACGGCATCATGCCGTCGTTAGCAGTCAAGGGGTTACAAATTCGGCGGGGGGGCAACAGGGGGGGCAAGGAATAACCTAGGGGGGGCAATTGCCCCCCCTTGCCCCCCTGTAGCGACGCCACTGATCACTAATAAACTGAAACTAAACATTAAATCTAAACACACAACAGAGAAGGACATACCTTTAGACTGCTGACTGAGACAAACATAACAAACGAGTGGGGCACACCTTATAAAGGAAACAGAAACTGAAGCTAAGAGCAGGACTGAAACAAAGTATCAGAAGTAAACGGCAGAGCACAAGGAAATCTAGGAATGGATTACAGCAAAGGGGAAACTGTAGCAAGACAGGGGAACTAGAGAGAAGCAGCTCCGCAGCCTGAACGGTACCTGACACCCACATAAAAGACTTATAAATAAACTGTAATCTTTTAGTTTAGATTCCGAATATTGTTGAATGGATTAGGCAGTGGCTGAGTGATAGACAACAGAGGGTTGTAGTCAATGGAGTATATTCAGAGCAAGGTCTTGTTACCAGTGGGGTACCTCAGGGATCTGTACTTGGACCCATTCTCTTTGATATTTTTATTAGCGATATTGCAGAAGGTCTTGATGGTAAGATGTGTCTTTTTGCTGATGACACAAAAATTTACAACAGGGTTGATATTCCTGAAGGATAAGCCAAATGGCAAATGATTTAGGTTAACTGGAAAAATGATCAGAGCTGTGGCAACTGGCATTTAATGTGGATAAGTGCAAAGTAATGCATCTAGGGCAGTGATGGGCAACCTTTTTGGCGTGGTGTGTCAAAAATCGGCAAAAAATCGAGCATAACTCGCGTGGTGTGTCACTTCGACAAAAAAACATAATTTTGCGCAATTTATAGTTTAACCCCTTGGCTGCTAAGCCATTTCACACCCTGGTGCTAAGCTAGTTTTCGGCATTTTGGTGCATCTCACGTTTAAACGTGTTTCAAGTAAATTTCTTGGGAATAAACTATACAAACCATATATTGTTTTTTTCAGCACACCCAGCAGATTCCAAATATACCATATGTGTATGTCTCATTAGGTTTGCAAAATACAACCAAAAATGGGAAAAAAGTGTAATTTTTCACTTCCAACTCAATAAAAACTAGTTAGTAATGTTATTTTTCTAAACTCTAATATCAAAACCTGTGTTGCTAAATATTTGTAGTAGGTAACTGGTCTAAAATAAACAGACATTGAGAACAGTAGACTGTGTTTTTCTAATATTTTATTGCTAAAAGTTAAATTTATTAGACTATCACAAAATTCATCTTTAAATTTAATGCATGGCTGCGTCAATTACACAGCTCTAGCTGCCCGGGATGTTAAAATATGCCAACAAAACTATATATTTTTAGAAACTACACCCCCAGCCGCAGCAAATGAGGTCTTATTTGTATTTGTATCACAAATCTGACTTGCACAACAAATAAGTGAATATCACACTTCTAAAAATAAAAAAAAAATTAAATTAAAAGCGACAAGTTCATTTATGTCTTCCGCACTCCAGGTTTGTCCTAGAAGCACATGCAGCCCCTCATTTGATGCGCCAAGGGTGTAGTTTCTGAAAATATATATTTTATGTACCATAATTTAACTTCCCAGCTGTCTAGAGCTGTCTAATTGCAGGCATCACCCCTAAATGTTTTAAGACAATTTTTTAACAAGATTATCCAATCTGCCATATCTGAAGTTAAAGTGGTCTAGACATCTGGGAAGTTAAATTAGGGTACATAAAGTACACATTTCAAGAAACTACACCCCTTGGAGCTTCAAATGAGGGGTTACATGTATTTCTAGGACAAAAGTTAAGTTCACAGATAATGATGGAATATGTCGCTTTGGCTAGAAAATATGTTTTTTCTAACCATAGCGACATGTTCATTTGTGTCTTGCGCACTCCAGGTTTGTCCTAGAAACACACGCAGCCCCTCATTTGATGCGCCGAGGGGTGTAGTTTTTGAAAATATGTACTTTTTGTGCCATAATTTAACTTCTTACGTGAGCAGTAATGCCATGTCAAGGCTTCAACCCTAATTACTGACCATTCACACGCTTTTCATATCTCCATTCACTCGCAGAAGCACACACCATACTTTCCATACATTCACTCGCAGAAGCACACACACCATTCTTTCCCCTAACAATCCCAAAGAGATGATCGTAAAGGGAGAAAAAAATCACTTTTACAGCAAAAATAAGTTTTGCAATAAAAATGCAAGGGGCTCCAGGGATGACATGGTTAACTTACGTACTACAGGCTATAGGGCTGATTTTTGCAGTTCATCTGGATTTCAAAAATTGCCTTCCTCTACCATTGGCTAAATTTAACCCCATGATCAAAGGGATCATGGGGTTAAAATTTAGTATCGGCCATTTTTAAAAAGGGAATGTGACTTTTTATAGCTGTATGATCACTGTGGTAACATTGGCTACCACAGTGATCATTTAGCTAGAATACTTAAACATTTTTTTTTTAAAGTTAAATCAGTTTATGTTTAGATAATTTAATTTGGGGGTCTCTATGCAATTTTGATCTTTATTTATCTGCCTTTAGAGACCCCCAAATAATTTTTTTTTACTTTTTTTGTACATTTTTATTTTTTTAACATAATATTTTTTATTCTTTTTTTGCAAGCATTATACCGTTGGAAAGGTGAGGCGATTACCTTTCCAACGGTATATGTTGGGGGTCTGTAGCTGCTCAGATGCCTGAGATACAGGCATCTAAGCAGCATGCCCCCATACCGTGAAAACTGACAATTGTCAGTTTTCAATAAAGTTGCGCGGTGACGTCATCGCGTCATTACGCGCGACGTCACCGGCCGGATCGGGTGGTCCCAGTGATGCCCTTCAAAATGAGGGGCAGATCGCCGGGGTAGGTGGTGATGGGGATCCACAGACCCCCATCAAGGTAGGAGAGTGCTAGCGACGGCATGGTACCGTCGTTAGCACCTGACTGGGACTGCTAGCGACGGCACCATGCCGTCGTTAGCAGTCAAGGGGTTAAACTACAAAAATGTATAATTGCAATATATAATTCTATTTAATAAACCAAAAACAAATTATTTAACATACCTGCTTAGTAACTTCTTTGTTCATCAGTCGATTTCGTATGTTGCCCTTGATATACCAATCCACACACATACACCAATCCACACACATACCAATCCACACACATACACCAATCCACACACATACCATTCCACACACACATACCAATCCACACACACATACCAATCCACACATATACCAATCCACACATATACCAATCCACACATACATACCAATCCACACACACATACCAATCCACACACACATACCAATCCACACACACATACCAATCCACACACACATACCAATCCACACACACATACCAATCCACACACATACCAATCCACACATATACCAATCCACACATATACCAATCCACACATATACCAATCCACACACACATACCAATCCACACACATACCAATCCACACACACATACCAATCCACACACATATACCAATCCACAAACACATACCAATCCACACACATACACCAATCCACACACTGTAACGCTTCACCATGCGCTGGCTGGACTTGTTTATTCTTTGCGTTATTCAGTTCATGTTTCCAGCCACTAGTGGCCGCCCTTGCCATTCAGAACCTCTCAGACTAATTATCAGGTCCAGCTGCAGTTGATCTCATGATCAAGTCAGCCTTTATAAACCTGCCCAGCCCTGCAGTCTGGGCCTTGTCATTGAAGTTGGAGGACTACCTGTTTGGTTCCTTGCCGTGTTCCAGTACCTTGCCGTGTTCCAGTACCTTGCCGTGTTCCAGTACCTTGCCGTGTTCCAGTACCTTGCCGTGTTCCAGTACCTTGCCGTGTTCCAGTACCTTGCCGTGTTCCAGTACCTTGCCGTGTTCCAGTACCTTGCCTTGTTCCAGTACCTTGCCTTGTTCCAGTACCTTGCCTTGTTCCAGTACCTTGCCTTGTTCCAGTACCTTGCCTTGTTCCAGTACCTTGCCTTGTTCCAGTACCTTGCCTTGTTCCAGTACCTTGCCTTGTTCCAGTACCTGCCGTGTTCCTGAGTTGCGGCCTGCGCCCCACTAGTGGACTCCCAAGAGGAGTGCCCTGCATCGCGACTCCCAGGATGACTGCCCACTAGCGGACTACCCTGGTTGAGTGCCCTGCGAGTGGGCAACCTGCCGTGTGCCCTGCAAGTGGGCAATCTGCCGTGTTCCTGAGTTGCGGCCAGCGCCCCACTAGTGGACTCCCAAGAGGAGTGCCCTGCATCGCGACTCCCAGGATGACTGCCACTAGCGGACTACCCTGGTTGAGTGCCCTGCAAGTGGGCAACCTGCCGTGTGCCCTGCAAGTGGGCAACCTGCCGTGTGCCCTGGAAGAGGGCTTCTAGTTGTGTGCCCCGCAAGAGTACTTTGGCGTAGTGGTGGGCTAAGCATACTATGGCCATAAGATGTGATGGAATCTCCAATAGTTATCTAATAGTCCTAGGCTAGTTTCTGTATAGTGTGTCCTGTCTTGTTCATGTATGTTGTATCCCCTGCACCTGGGCTCCTGCGTCCTCAGTTTGTGACACACACATACACCAATCCACACACACACATACCAATCCACACACACATACCAATCCACACACACATACCAATCCACACACACATACCAATCCACACACACACCAATCCACACACATACACCAATCCACACACATACACCAATCCACACACATACACCAATCCACACACATACACCAATCCACACACATACACCAATCCACACACATACACCAATCCACTCTCACTGTATGCTTTCCTACCTTTCCTCTTTTCTCCTTACAGCTCCTTTTCCTGCTCTTCGCTCCTCTTCTTCTTCAGTTCTTCTGTCTTCTTCCGAAATCCTGAAATCCTGC
The DNA here is from genome assembly GCF_027358695.1 of Spea bombifrons. NCBI lineage: Eukaryota > Metazoa > Chordata > Amphibia > Anura > Pelobatidae > Spea > Spea bombifrons. The sequence continues at coordinate 7,733,568 of NC_071099.1, forward strand.
GCGTGTCACCCCAGATGGCTACGCGTGTCAGCACTGACACGCGTGTCATAGGTTCGCCATCACTGATCTAGGGCATTAAAACCCAAGGGCAGAGTATAGATACTGTTCTAACTTCAACGTGTGAGGAAAAGGGATTTAAGGGTGATGATTTCAGAGGATTTCCCATGTACTAATTCTACTACCAGCCTTTGTCAAAGTTTTGTGGTAGTAATTTTTTTATATGTTGTTTTTTTCCACACACATTGTTCTTTAGGTATGAATTTACAGCCATCGGTACAGTGGATCTGCACACCCCTGTTAAAATGCCAGGTTCTTGTGATGTTAACGAATGAGATAAAGATAAATCATGTCAGAACATTTTCCTATAACGTGAACAATTCAATTGCAAAACAAACTGAAATCTTTGAGGGGAAAATAAAAATAAAAAAAACCCTCACAATAACCTGATTGCACACCCTCTTATAACTGGAGCTGTGGCTGTGTTCAGAATTAACCAATCACATTCAACCTCATGTTAAATAGAAGTCATTACACACCTGCCATCTTTTAAAGTGACTAATTTGTGATTAATCACACATAAAGTTCATCTGTTCTAGTAGGATTTACCTGACATTTGCTTCGTTGCATCTCAGAGCAAAAGCCATGATCTGCAGACAGCTTCCAAAGCACAGAGGGATCTCATTGTTGAAAGATATCAGTCAGGAGTTGGGTACAAAAGAATTTCCAAAGCATTAGCTATACCATGGAACACAGTGAAGACAATATGGCACAACAAAGACATTACCAAGAACTGGACGTCCCTCCAAAATTGATGAAAAGACGATAAGAAAACTGGTCAGGGAGGCTTACAAGAGGCCTACTGCAACATTAAAGGAACTGCAGGAATTGTTGGCAAGTACTGACTGTGTGCTACATTTGACAACAATCTCCTGTATTCTTCATATGAATGGGCTATGGGGTAGGGTGGCAAGACGGAAGCCTTTTCTTACAAAGAAAAACATCCAAGCCTGGCTGAAGTTTGCAAAAACAAATATCAAGTCCCCCAAAAGCACATTGGGAAAATGTGTTATGGTCTGATGAAACCAAGGTTTTGGCCATAATTCCAAAAAGTATGTTTGGCGCAAAAACAACACTGCACATCACCCAAAGAACACCATACTCACAGTGAAGCATGGTGGTGGCAGCATCATTGGGGCTGTTTTTCTTCAGCTGGAACCAGGGCCTTAGTCAGGGTGGAATTATGAACAGGCAATTTTGGCACAAAACCTTCCGTTAGGAAGCTGAAGATGAAGAGGAAGTTCAACTTTCAGCATGACAATGACCCAAAGCACACATCCAAATCCACAAAAGTATGGCTTTACCAAACTAATTGCTGTAATAAAATCAAAAGGTGCTTTAACAAAGTATTAGTTTAAGAATTGAATTGTTCACGTTATAGGTCACGTTAAAGTTGGAAAAAGTTCTGACATGATTTATCTTTGTCTCATTCTTTAACATCACAAGAACCTGGCATTTTAACAGGGGTGTGTAGACGTTTTATATCCACTGTATATGTAACTGCCAAACACAACTTGTTTGAGGTAAAATGCCACATTTTTCATCTTGGAATTTTGACATCTGGTCCTTCTGACCCATGTCCTATTTGGGACATCGTTGAAGCCGACTAATTCAATTTACCTAATCAAACCATATTTTTTTGAAAACTAGACACCCCATGGTATTTCAAATGGTGTTTTTTTAACTCTTTATTGTACTAATTCTACCACCAGCCTTTGTCAAAGTCTTGTGGTAGTAAGGACCAGGTACAGAGCCACAGCAATAGGCTGTACACACTGCAATGCAAAGGCCCTGACTGAAAGCACTGCCTTCATTTGTCGTGGCATACTTTCTACAAGGTGCTAGAAACATTCCTGAGAGATTTTGATCCATATGGACATGATGGCATCACGCAGATGTGGCAGATTTGTCGGCTGCACGTCCATGATGCATCACTCATTTCACCACATCCCAAAGGTGCTCTATTGGATTTAGATCTGGTGACTTTGGAGGTCATTGGAGTACAGTGAACTCATTGTCATGCTCAAGAAACCAGTTTGAGATGATGTGAGCTTTGTGACATGGTGCATTATCCTGCTGGAAGTAGCCATCAGAGGATGGGTACACTTTGTTCATAAAGGGATGGACATGGTCAGGAACAATACTCAGGTAGGCTGTCACGTTTAAACAACTTCCCCCACACCATTACACCACCAGCAGCTTGAACCATTATTACAAAGCAGGATGGATTATGCCAAATTCTGACCCTGCCATCTGAATGTTGCAGCTGGAATTGATACTCGTCAGACCAGACACACGTTCTTCGAGTGCTCCATTGTCCAAATTTGGTGAGCCTGTGCGAATTGTAGCCTCAGTTTCCTGTTCTTAGCAGACAGGAGTGGCAGCCTGTGTGGTCTTCTGCTGCTGTAGCCCATCTGCTGCAAGGTTCGACGTGTTGTGCATTGATAGATGGTATTCTGCATACCTTGGTTGTAACGAGTGGTTATTTGAGTTACTGTTGCCTTTCTGTCATCTCGAACAAGTCTGCCCAATCTCCTCTGAGCTCTGTTGTGTCAGGGTCTGTTACAGGGTCACCGTACCCAAGGCTGGGTACCCCTGTTTGAGGGCTGAGGAATCACCAGTCAGTCCCTCGTACGGATAGCACTCAGCTATCCACGGATCATCCAGACCACTATTCGTAGTAAACCAAGAAGAACTCTCTTTATTACAAACACATCAGCCACATCCCATCACAAATCCCATCAGTATACAGGGGATGTATCAGGTGAGGGGATTACAGAATACAATGGGTTCCCCCACCTGTGTTATCCCCCCTGTAGTGCGGGTGCCGTCTGGGCAGACAGGGCTGTGTGGGCTGATTAAGAGCCCCAGCCAGATTATAGGATTGTCTCCTTGAAGGCTGAAGCTGAAGCCACATCAGTCTCTGGGCTGGTTACACAATAATACACAATATAATATATTACAAAAGTGCTCCGTGACCCGGCTAAACTTCATATGACACATGAGCCAGCTAGCCTGGCCCTGTCACAGATCTCCCCCTTGACCAACGGTCCGGCAGACCAGGCAGATTCACACGGGTCTGCTGCAGGCTGTCCGAGTGGACAAAGTTCAAAAGGTGCAGGCCTTAGTTCATGGCGCCCTTTGTCAGAAGCATCCAGAGAAGGTGGGCCAGGGCCCTGGTTGCCCAAAAAGATTTCCACATCCAGCCAAGTTTCGTTCTGCTCTGTTCTGGACTACACCTGCTGCTATGTCAGGGCGCTGGTATGTGGCTGCACAACCCTAGGTTCTCAACACCCGGGTGAGTGTGGTCGCCCTGCACCAGGCCCTGTCAAAACTCCACTCCTGCGCAATACCTCCTGAACTCCATCTATGGGCGCGCTGGGTCATTACAGTCGTCTGTATGGACCCGGTTTCCTGACATGATGTCAACAAGGCGTTCTCGTCCACACAACTGCCGTTCACTTTTCTCTTTTTCGGACCATTCTCTGTAAACCCTACAGATGGTTGTGCATCAAAATTCCAGTAGATCTGCAGTTTCTGAAATACTCAGATCAGCTAGTCTGGCACCAACAACCCTACCACGTTCAAAGTCAATTAAATCCCCTTTGTTCCCCGTTCTGATTCTCGGTTTGAACATCAGGAATTGAACGTGTACATAATAAAGAGGCCAGTGAGTGTAGATATCAGCTTACTGATATGCAAGAAAGTACACTAAATCTATCCCTTGCTTGCCTTAAAAGAAAGAAAACAGATGTTAACCATACTGGAAGTAATAAAGGTTGGAGCTAGAATGGAAGGAATGGAAGCTTAAACTTCATCTCGTAAATTCTTCACCTCCACCTCCACCGCCTTCATCCAGCATTTCAGGGTGCCTTGCTTTAAAGTTCATCAAGGAAGCAGTCTGGCCCACCATTGTACTGCTGGTTGAGGCTTTATAAAGGCAGGGCTTCACCAGGTAACAAGGTACAGCTGCTCTCAGTAATTAGACCTGGGCGCTACAGAGAGGGAAGTGTGGCCACTGGTGGTTGCAGGAAAACCACCATATGCTACTCTGCCCTCCCCACATATGCCACTCTGCCCTCCCCACACATGCCACATACCCCCCAGATATGCCACTCTGGCCTCCCCACATATGCCACTCTGCCCTCCCCACATATGCCACTCTGCCCTCCCCACATATGCTACTCTGCCCTCCCCACATATGCCACTCTGCCCTCCCCACATATGCCACATACCCCCAGATATGCCACTATGCCCTCTCCGCATATCCCTCTCCGCCCTCCCTGCATATGCCACATACCCCCAGATATGCCACTCCACCCTCCCAACATATGCCTTATACCCCCCTGATATGCCTTATGCCCCCAGGTATGCCACTGTGCCCCCAGATATGCCTTATATCCCCCATATGCCATAGAACCCTCTGATATGCCTGATACCCCAGATATGCCACTCAGCCCCCCAAATATGCCACTCGGCCCACCCAAATATGCCTTATATCCCATATGCCACTGTACCCCCCGATATGCCTTATAACCCCCTATATGCCACGCTGCCCCCCCAGATATGCATTATACCTCCAATTATGCCCCTGTGCCCCTTCATATGCCTTATAACCCCTGATATGATAATATGCCACTCTGCCCCACTGATATGCCTTATACCCTCTATATGCCACTGTGCCCCCCAAATATGCCTTATAACCCGCTATATGCCACTGTGCCCTTGATATGCCCCCCAGACTTACCCCCAGATAGTCTCCAGATTCCTCAGTGTTTAGTAGCGGCAACCGGTGAACATCTGCGTGATGCGCGTAGACAAACCTCTGCATCTGGCCGGCACTTTCGGTGGAGCTTCTATGACTGAGCAGTGGAAGGTCATGTGACACCGGTGCTCCATCATAGAAGCCCCAGTGGAAGTGCCGGCAGTAGCGGAGGATGTCTGCGCAGATGCCCACTGGCTGCCAGAGAGAATGATCCGTGCCCCCTGCAGCGCTGCGGCGGATCCTCTTCTCTGGCAGCCGGCGAACGTTGCGCAATGCGCGCAGACCACCGCCGGCTGTGAAAGAGGAGGATCCGGTCCCCTAGAGCGATGTGGGGATCTGGATCTTAGTGTTACTATGCGACCTATTTGAGGTCGGATAATAAAACGAGGGGTATTTTTCAGCGCATTTGCTCTGAAAAAACCCTCATCATAAGATAAAATCGATTCAACTAATCGATAATGAAATTCGTTGACAACGATTTTCATTATAAATTATTATCAATTTTATCGATTAGTTGTTTTTGCCCCACTCATTTTAGACTTTTTTTTTTTTTTTTTTTTTACATTTTGTAGGTACTGGATGGTTCCCTTGATGGTGGCATCACTGCATAATTATCTTTAAATGTTACCATATTTTTTTAAACTATTTTTATTTTTTTCCAATTTTTTTATTGTACTAATCACATTGTAATTTGAAAGCTGGGCTCCATTGACTTTGCATGGTTGAATTCAGTACCTGTATTGAACCTGCTGGAGAGCCCAGAGTTCTCAGGAGTGGAAACGTGTTTATTTTTTATAGGAACTCCGCCATTTTGTAAGAGGCGTGACGCATCTGACACTGGTGTAGAAGCAGTACTGTCGCAAAGAACCTAATACACCAGTTCTCTTCATCTCTGTGGCTACTTCTCGAAACGTTTCACTCCGGCTAAGAGGAATTACAACGTAGGCAACAGGGAGCTGATAGCGGTCATCGTCTCTTTGGAGGAGTGGCGTCACCTGCTTGAAGGGGTGCAGCTTCCCACACTCATCCTAGCCGAGCATAAGAATTTGCAATACATTTAATGCACTAAATACCTTAATCCTTCACCAGGCCAGATAGGCTCTTTTTCTTTTCCGATTTCCCTTCATTCTGATCTATCGACCAAGGACCAAGAACGTTGAGACGGACGCCCTCTCTCACATGTATGCAATACCAAAGGAGGAGAAGAAGCGTGCCCTGGAATGTATCATTCCTTCTGCCAAGGTAGTAGCTGTGCAACTGCTCTGTATAACACCCCTAATAAGCGCTACGTAAATTGTAAGTTGTTGGGGCTATATAAATAAAAGATAATAATAATAATCAAATGCACCACCAGTATGCAGGCAGGAGCCCCTTCATCATAACCTCCAGGCAAACAGTGCGTACTGACAGATCTGAGTACTATCTGAGGAACTTTTTACTGGTGGATCCTGTCATATAACAGGAAGTATGAAGCAAACTCTGCCATCACTGATACCCATAATGTAATATGTCTGTGACTCTGCAAATTCACAAGAGAGGGGTACCATACACCAAGTGGGCCCCTATCAGGCCTCTTACATTACCCAGCACTGTATTCGTACTGTGCAGTGCAGACACATATATAAATTACACTGCAGCAAGTAAGCAATTGGAGACCCCTTGCCAACTGGGGCAAATGCAGCAAAAACAAACACCTGTAGTATAGTGATCTCTCTCCCAATGGGTGCTGAAGCGTATGGGATACGGTGCAAAGTACAAAGGATCACAGGTAGCCAGCTGCCACCAAAGAATAAGCTTCTAGCCTGTGTTTCCATTCTGTGCCTGTCTATGTGCCCCTCGTTTTGATTTTATGGTCTATGGACTCGAATACATTTTGATACATTGTACAATGGATGCTTCCTCTCTATGTCCAATATTTGCACCAAGAACAAATATCGAGGAGGGGGTTGTATGTGTGGCGTTTTACTCTTCATCAGGTCAGGATTTACAGGACAGAAACCTCTATGGCCAGTATTTACATCATGAACTGATATCCAGTTTCAGCCAGAAGTCAGGGAGCCGTCAAACATCTAGTTTTAGCTGATGTTTCTTGAGGGGAAGGCATTAGCGGCTGATATTCTGACATCGACCAATAATAAGCAAGAGGTTCAGTGACTGGAGTAGTGGAAGAAGCCAACTTTAGTGGATATACCCATTTGTGGTCCCGAGATCCATAACTGTGCCATTTTTAATCCGGTCCTGCTTTTCAGTATATATCTGTGTAACACAGATCACTTCACGGTTGGATTAAGCAATATGCATTTAAAATTGGATTGTGCTGCTTTATACTCTATGTACATCACAGCTTTCTTCTCAATCATGCATACTTTTCGTGGGCAGACTCTGCTTTTTTACACAAATATAGTGCTTTAAACTTGTGTATGTGTGTGTTGCTTGGCTTTACCAAGGGGGAATAGTACTGGATATGTGACGCCACCTGCAGAAGAGCCCTGAAGGGTCCTAAAACGAGCAGCAGAGGGGAATAAATAATTCCAATCCACATTTTTCCTACTGCTATTCCAAGATTATTTTGCATACCAACGAAAGGTTGGGGACAAGTGTCTTAATCTTTTGGCTGTTACGTCATAGGAGAAAGGGAGTGTCATATTGTCACAGTCACAAACAAATGGCAATATACAATTTCCGTTCAGCATTACAGTTCTCAAAAACTTGTCAGGCTTCTCCACATTAGATAAAGAAGGACTGACAGGAGAGGCAATTGCCCACTGAATTTAAGATTTCAAGGTTTTTTTGGCTGTTAATTGAAATTCCATATAATCCTGCCATCAGCAACAGATTTACTGTTCCCGCTGCCCTAGGCCCCTTTTTGGTTGGTGTCTGCACCACATTAAAAGATGTGCTATGGCTTTAAGACACGCTGCACCAGGATATGATATCATATACCCATACTCCAAGTCAAAGATCTCCACTGTAACCAGCCCACTGAGTAGCAGGACACCAAGAGACTTGATTGCCCAAAAAAGTGATCTGCCCCCTAGTTTGGTATCAGGGAGACTGTCACCATCTGGACCTCCAAAACCTAGCCCTAGCTATCTTACGCCAAGATAAGTCACTGGCTGCCATGATACCCACAACATTGTAGAGGAATCAAATAAAGCAATTGACACATTTTGTTTTACAAAATTATTACAAACCATTATCAATATAAAGCACATTTAAAATTCAATGGAAATCTTACATGACAGTGAAAGCATAGTTTGCTTGCAATCTGTATGCAGGATACAAGATGTAGAAGGAAATTATCACACAGACTGCCTTTCATTAAACTCCATGACTTAGCTTGCAATGTTTCTGGGATCCTCTTGGCTTCCATACATGACGTATGAAGTTTTTCTATGTACAAAATCATGAACCTGAAAAATATAAAAATCTAGGTCAGGGTTGCCCAGCTGGTAGGCTGTTCTTTGAACAACCCTCCTATGAGAAATCTAAGCTTTATGTTGGATTGCTCTATAGAATCCTCCATTTAAAATTCTAAAGATAACAAAAACAGTTTTATCAAAGACAGACAGCATCTATGAAAAATACATATTGAAGTATTTTGGTTAATTAACCTATTAAGGACTAAAGCTGTGTTTTTCCATTTTTACACTCAATGACCCACTCAAAATATCTTAAGAAATAAGGAACCACTACTACTCCTGGACAGCTGTTCTATTAAGTTTATTCTGTGACAATATGGATATCTGGAGCGGCCTCTCCCCCAGGATGCATCGTCCAGAAGGGAGCGTTGCTGAGACTGGGGTCAAGTCAGTGACTATATCTCCCCCAGGATGCTGGTCTCAGTAGGAGAAACTGAAGGGTCAGTAGTCGGTAGCAGGTTTTACCTGAGCTGGGGTAGACACTGGATAGGGAGAAAAGTATTGATCCCTCTGCCTCCAAGCATTGCCTTTACAGAGGCTGCCAAGTTTTAAGCTCAATGCTGACAGATCTGAAGACTCTGTCGCAAACTAGAGCCCTGCGCGGGACTGCTTTTTGAATCACGCTCCCGCCCGCTCCTGCTGTTTTGAATCCCGCTCCCGCCCGCTCCCGCAATGTGGGTGTTCCGCTCCCGCCACATTTGTGGCCAATCCCGCCCGCTCCCACCACATTTGTGGCCAATCACGCTCGCCTCTTTACCTGATTTACCGCGCAGTCCCGCAAGGCTGCCCTCGAGTTGTTCCCTCACAGCGCCTCTTCTCTTGCTCCACCCAGGAACAAGGTGGAGTCACAGGAAGTGACGTCACATCACGCGACTCCGCCTTGTTCATGGGCAGAGCAAGATAGGAGAAACCGTAATGGAGCAGCGAGAAGGCATCCTTGCGGGACTGCGCGGGATTACCGGGACCCACAGGTACAGTGCCTGACCGGCCGCTCCCGCCCACAGCCCCAGAAAGACCGTCCGCAAGTTTTTTTTTTCCCAATGCAGTCCTCTACCGCACACCTCCCCAGAAATGGACACACACCAAACTCTTGGGGAAGACTTCGCTGTTTATTGCAAGGCAGACAAGATTATGTAGGAAAACAAGAAGTGGGTAAAACACTACAAACAACCAAGTACTTTGTATACAAAAGGAAAGTTAACAAGGAAATTAACTCAGGCATTTAATTAATACAATACAATAGTTCACACCACAACTGTCACGAACTGAGGACACAGATAGATAAGGAGCCCAGGTGCAGGGGATACGAGGGGCTCTGTCTGTACCCCACGATGCATGACGGCCTGGGGTTGTTACAGACAGGCGCAGGAATGAACCAGAGACAGAAGATCAGGTTTAAGAGCTGTATTGCATGTGATGGTACAACAATAATTGAACAAGGAATGTCACTTGGCAGGAAGCCCTCTTGCGGGGCACACGGCAGATAAGCCCTCTTGCGGGGCACACGGCAGATAAGCCCTCTTGCGGGGCACACGGCAGATAAGCCCTCTTGCGGGGCACACGGCAGATAAGCCCTCTTGCGGGGCACACGGCAGATAAGCTCCCTTGCGGGGCACACGGCAGATAAGCTCCCTTGCGGGGCACACGGCAGATAAGCTCCCTTGCGGGGCACACGGCAGATAAGCTCCCTTGCGGGGCACACGGCAGACAAGCTCCCTTGCGGGGCACACGGCAGACAAGCCCTCTTGCGGGGCACACGGCAGACAAGCCCTCTTGCGGGGCACACGGCAGACAAGCCCTCTTGCGGGGCACACGGCAGACAAGCCCTCTTGCGGGGCACACGGCAGACAAGCCCTCTTGCGGGGCACACGGCAGACAAGCCCTCTTGCGGGGCACACGGCAGACAAGCCCTCTTGCGGGGCACACGGCAGACAAGCCCTCTTGCGGGGCACACGGCAGATAAGCTCCCTTGCGGGGCACACGGCATATAAGCTCCCTTGCGGGGCACACGGCAGATAAGCCCTCTTGCGGGGCACACGGCAGATAAGCTCCCTTGCGGGGCACACGGCAGACAAGCCCTCTTGCGGGGCACACAGCAGACAAGCCCTCTTGCGGGGCACACGGCAGACAAGCCCTCTTGCGGGGCACACGGCAGACAAGCCCTCTTGCGGGGCACACGGCAGACAAGCCCTCTTGCGGGGCACACGGCAGACAAGCCCTCTTTCGGGGCACATGGCTGGCCGCAACTCAGGAACATGGCAGGTTGCCCACTTGCAGGGCACACGGCAGGTTGCCCACTTACAGGGTACTCGACTTTGGAGTCCACTTACTGGGGCGCTGGCCGCAACTCAGGAACATGGCAGGTTGCCCACTTGCAGGGCACACGGCAGGTTGCCCACTTGCAGGGTACTCTACTTGGGAGTCCACTTAGTGGGGCGCAGGCCGCAACTCAGGAACACGGCAGGTACTGGAACACGGCAGGTACTGGAACATGGCAGGTACTGGAACAAGGCAGGTACTGGAACAAGGCAGGTACTGGAACAAGGCAGGTACTGGAGCAAGGCAGGTACTGGAGCAAGGCAGGTACTGGAGCAAGGCAGGTACTGGAGCAAGGCAGGTTCTGGAGCAAGGCAGGTTCTGGAGCAAGGCAGGTTCTGGAGCAGATCCCTGTTCATATGTATCACCCTTGTCTTCCCAATATTCCCGCAGAGCTGCCTGGCCCTGCGTGCACCCCTGAATTTCCCCGTGTCCTGGTAGCGACACTTATCCCAGAGAGGGAGATTGAGGGTCTGCGTAGCCCTCCCGATGCATCAGTATTGACACCGGTCCCTATCCCCAAAGTGTTTCCTGAGTCCCTGGATGAAATCCAGACCCCTGTCCCTGAGTACACCCCTTTTGTTCCCGAGATCTCAGCAGAGCTGCTGAGTGCACCCAGTAACCCCGTAAGGGTACTGGCCCCCAGCCCTGACAATGCCCCAGACCTGCCCGCAGAGACCCTGGTCCCGGTGCCTCTTTCTACGGTGCTTGGTGGCCCAGGAGTGGCACCAAGTTTAGCCCCGGGGGTAGAGGTTGTATTTCCTGTTGTCTTTTCCCAGCTCCCGGTAGAGGCCCCTCTTCCTACCTCTACGTGTTTCCCAGGTTCCCCGAGTGGCCCCGGCCCGATGAGCACAGCTTTCCTTCCATGCAACCCTGGCCTGGCAGCTGCCCCAGACCCAGTTCCCAAGGCCAAGGCTAGGGAGCAAAAGTCCCCAGCTGCCCCTGTTACCTCGGTGAGGGGGATAGCCATGTGCCCCCGGCTGAGCTGGGACCGTCCTCCAATTCACAGAGGACTACTGACTATTTTTTTGGGCAACCAGGGCCCCGGCCCACCTTCTCTGGATGCTTCTGACAAAGGGCGCCATGAACTAAGGCCTGCACCTGTGAACTTTGTCCACTCGGACAGCCTGCAGCAGACCCGTGTGGATCTGCCTGGTCTGCTGGACCGTTGGTCAAGGGGGAGATCTGTGACAGGGCCAGGCTAGCTGGCTCATGTGTCATATGAAGTTTAGCCGGGTCACGGAGCACTTTTGTGTCCGGTTCCGTATACCGTGACCCGGTAATATTTTATAAGATGGTTTATTGTGTAACCGGCCCAGAGACTGAATGTGGCTGCAGCTCCAGCCTTCAAGGAGACAATCCTATATTCTGGCTGGGGCTCTTAATCAGCCAGCACAGCCCTGTCTGCCCAGACGGCACCCGCACTACAGGGGGGAATAACACAGGTGGGAGAAACCATTGTATCCCTTAATCCCCTCACCTGATACATCCCCTGTATACTGATGGGATTTGTGATGGGATGTGGCTGATAAGATTGGGGGTTGGGTTTGGTGCACATTGAATTGAGATTGTATAAAGTTCTGTGTGTTTGTAATAAAGAGAGTTCTTCTTGGTTTACTACGAATGGTGGTCTGACTGATCCGTGGATAGCTGAGTGCTATCCGTATGAGGGACTGACTGGTGATTCCTCAGCCCTCAAACAGGGGTACCCAGCCTTGGGTACGGTGACCCTGTAACAGTCACTTTGTTCAATGCCCTAGCTACTGGCACCCTTTTATTCTCTCAATTCTCCGTTTATTGAGCAGGGCAAAATGTAGGGTACATGAACAATGTAAAGTTACAAAATCCAGACGTTGTAGAGAAGTGTATACAGTCAATGGCACATGAGACAGTAGGATGTACATGAACGGTAGATTCCACAGGACAAACCCCGTAGTATATCGATAATCAAGAGAATACATAAATTAACATGTGCAGCCATATGGTGAGGTTGGGCCGTGCATGACGAAACAGAGTCGGAATATGACTCAATACACTCATATTTTCAAAGCAAATAACAGATACATCCAGATGTCACAGAGACATCAAAACAGATAGTGTTACATGAATCCCTAAAATGTACATCAATGTGATTCTCAGCATGATAAGCCCAGCATGTTATCAGTAACATAACATAACATCAGTAACATAAGTGAACATGCGCAGCTGGACGGTGAAAGTTGAGCCTTGCGAGGTCAAACAGAGTCAAAATAAACAAAATCAACTAGAAACAAACAAACCCAAAAGCTTCAACAGCAATCACTCCAAAAACAGCATCGAAATATGAAAAGAGAGACGCGTCAAGTCGGCCATATCGGTAAGTATAATGTTATGTGGTAATGAAATACATCACAAATGAAATGCAGAAAATAAACATACAAATAAAGAACAGAGTCCCCCAAAAAAAGAAAAAAAAGTACCGTCTGGTGTCCCTACCTGTCCTAGAAGTGTCACGTCAGGGTGCTTGTTGGGAGGATGTGGAGAGGGAGGTAGCAGTCAAGTGAGGGCCAAGTATAAGCCGAAGGTCTGCAAAAGCAACAAATATGTGCCACCAGAACCACCTCTTAGCATGTTAGAACCCCTTCCCCCTGGATGACCACACCAACGCCACCATTTGTTGCATAAAAGTTACTTTTTGTAACCACATGTGAATCGGGGGAGCCGTAGAATCGTGAGTGACTTCTTATATGTGTGTTGTTGTAGAGAGTTGAGGTGTAATAAAACAGCCTCGGGCCTGCAAGATAAGTCCATACCACCTACCCATTCCACCACCTTCAAGACCGTCTGCCAGTAAGGTTTGACCATAGAGTACAACCACCAGATGTGGTACAAAGTACCCTTATGCGTCTCACACCTTCAGCATATATCTGGGACGGAAGCATAGAACCTATGGAGATCCACGGGCGTTTTGTACCATCTCGTCAAAAGTTTGTATGAGCATTCCTAAATCCTGCTAGAGATGGAGCCCCTGTGGATAGCAAACAATACTCTTGGGGTGTCTGTGAAATAGAGAGATCCCCCTCCCACATGCTCAGAAAGTAGGGTTTCGACGTGGAGGTAGACTTCAAAAGGAGGGCATATAAGGCTGAGAGCAAGTGTGGAGTCTCCAAGCTAGTAGAGCACAGAGATTCAAATTTGGATAATGGTCAAAACAGGGTGGGGGAGTCTTGGGAATTGAAGTATAAAATGTTGTATTTGTAAATAAAAAAAGGAGTTCGGCAGAAGTAAGAGATGGTTTGCCATAAAATGTCCCCGCTGAGATGAGAGTGTCACCTATAAACATAGAGTGGAAACGGACCAATTTCCATGGGAGAAAGAGTTTAAGAGCAGAGCGGTGAATCGTCATACTAAGGGGGAAGTTGGGATTAGGTATAATAGGATAGATGAGACTAGGATCAAAGGTTAAAACACCCTCTTTCAGTATTTTCCCCAAAACCCTCAAAGTAGAACCAACAGTGACCTGAGGTCTAAGGTTTATGCGTTTCCTGAAATCAGGTAACCAAGGGAAACAATGGAGTGGTAAGCCCACAAAGGCCTCCTCAATTTCCAACTACTGTTTGGAAGCCGAAATAGACCATTCCACAACTCTACAGAGATGTGCCGCCTGCCAGTATTTCTCTAGGTCCGGTAACCCTAATCCACCTTTTAATTTAAGCCTAATTAAATGTGAGTGGGACAGTCTAGGAGACCTGGAGCACCAGACACAGGACTGAAAGAACTGATGCCATTTCTTGAAAAATGAACGAGGGATAAAAATGGGCAGAGTTTGGAACAAATATAAAAATCTAGTGAGAATATTCATTTTTATTACGGCTACCCTACCAAACCATGAAACATTGGTATAGTCTCCGTAGATTGGTAGAGACGGGAGAAAGTAAAGGAGCAAGGTTCAATGAAAAGAGAAGGGAGAGGTCCATTGGTATTTGGAGACCCAGGTAAGATATGGCTCGGATGCACACTCTGAATAGGAATTTGTGAGTTGATTCCAATAACACCTCAGCGGGGATGTTGCAACATAGTAATTCAGACTTAGGAAGGTTTATCTTATAATTGGAGAGTGTGCCAAAGGTTTGCAATTCCACAAGCATGTGGGAGAGGGAGTCTAGCGGATTGGAATTGATATACAGCATATCATCCGCGTAAATTGCCAATTTACGCTGAACCCCAGCAACAGGAATGCCTGTAATGGAGGAGTTAGCACGAATGGCTTTTGCCAGGGGCTCCATCCCCAGCACAAGAGGAGCGGTGACAGTGGGCAACCCTGTCTAGTGCCGTTCGACAGGGTGACCTGTTGAGATAAGAGCCCATTGACTTTGATCATTGCTGTAGGGTTGTGATACAGAGCCCCAATCCAACTAAGAAAGTGTTGTCCTAGTCTCAATCTCTCCAGTACCAGAAAGAGGTAAGCCCAGGCCACCCTGGCGAAGGCCTTTTCTGCGTCTAGCGAGGTCAGGGTAAGAGGAAGCTGCTAATATGTAGAGTGTTGTCCCTAGCCTCCCTGCCGGGTACAAAGCCCACCTGGTCCCTGTGTATAAAACGCGGAATAAATGGTGACAACCTTGGGGCTAGAATTATGGCCAGTAGTTTAATATCTGTGTTGAGTAAAGAAATAGGGTGGGAGCTGCCACAAATATCAGAGGGTTTGTCTGGTTTCAATATTAAAGAAATATGGGCCGAGTTGGACTGCGGGTCTAAATGAGAACCCGACATCTGGGAGTTAAACATATTCACCAGGTGTGGGCCCAAAATAGGGAGACATTTCTTGTAATATGTAATGGTAAGGCCATCTGGCCCTGGGCATTTGCCCTGTTGAGTGGATTTTACGGCATCTCCAACCTCCTCAAGTGTAATGGGAGAATTAATAAGTTCTGATTCCGCGCGAAAGGGTGTGGAAGGTGTTTGTCTAAATATGCATCTAAGACCTGTACATAGTTAGGAAGAGCCTCCTGCACTGATGGTAGGTTGTATAGTCCCTGGTAATACTTGCAAAAGTATTCCACTATATCAGGAGTTGAGGATACATGTCTGCCTCTATCATTGCGAAATCGTGCTATAAACTGATTTGAGTTTTGTGCTCTGAGGGCTCTGGCCAGCAGTTTACAGAGTTTGTCCCCGTATTCATGAAAGTGCCGTTTCGTTAAAAGATATTGGCGTTTAAGACACCTATTTGTGATAGTGGCTAGTTGGAATTGAAGGGTGTCTAATTATGTTGAGATTTATGCAGTCTCTCCAATTCCGTTATCTTTTTGATTAAATCAAGAGTATTTGCTAATGCCAGCTTTTTGAGATGACAACCGCTTTATGAGCTTCCCACACAGTGGGTAAAGGAATCCCCGGGGTAATATTTTCTGTGAAGTATAAATGTAAATGCTCAGCAACGTCTGAGTGCGGGGTCTGAGAAAATGTTTTCATTTAAGCGCCATACGCAGGGTCGAACGGGAAATGAAGCAAGTTTGATGGTCATGAAGACCGGCACGTGATCACGTCACTCAAGAAGTATGGAGTGTAGGGAGGTGGTGATGTGTGAGGAAAAAAGTGTCTACACGTGTGTGGCGGTTGTGTAAGGCAGAGTAAAATGTGTAGTCTCTGGTTGTGGGGTGTTGCGTTCTCCAAGCATCTATAAGTTGTGCCAAATGCAATAGCCACTTGACCCACTTTATCTGTGTATGGGGAACAGAAGAGGTACCAGTAGAGTTATCAAGTGTGGGATTAAAAGTCATGTTAAATTCGCCTCCTAAAATAGTCATACCCTCTTGGAATTCCATTATTCTTTTCAAGATCACTGTGAGGAATCGAGATTGATGGCGATTAGGGGCATATACGTTAGCCAAGGTGACTTTATGGGTGCCTAAAAACCCTTTGATAAAAATACATCTGCCAGCTATCCAATTTATGAAAGGGCAAATGTCTATGGAGAAGAATAGCCACTCCTCATGATTTGGCGTCTGAGCTACTAGAAGTAAAAGAGGAGGGAAATTGTTTATTAGTTAATTTGGGTTCCCGAGTGGCCTTAAAATGTGTTTCTTGTATAAAAGCTATTTTGGATTTACTGTGTCGAAGTAAACTAGTTTGGATCTCTGTTCAGGTTTTTTGAGACCCCTAATATTCAGGGAAATCAATTTAATAGGATCAAGCATCATGTTATAGGCGACTGGCAGGACCGTATGGGACCGATGACAAGGTAAGATGAATATCGAGAACAGCAGGAGTAGACAATGCTATCGGAGCAAGAAACAGAAAAACAAAACATACTCTCATTAAAATAATAAGAGCTGGATGCCATGGCATCAACAAATGAGCATTATGACCAGAAAACTGGGCACAGACCACAGGACAGAGACCAAAGGGACTCTGAGTGGTAGGCTCTGGGGGTTATCTGTAGTAGTGTAGTGAAAACATGTGAGAAAGTAAAAGAAGTACCATAAAATTAAAGAAAAATTAAAACAAAATTCAAGAAAAAAGTAGATGTATTAATGTAAAGAGTGATCTGCACGCCGAGAGAGGCTTTCTTGGGTGAAAAAGTGTGTGGAGGGTGTGTAATAAAAAGGGCCATAGCTGCATAAGGGTGAATGTATACCAGCATGTATGTATAACTGGGTGTAGAACAGCATATGTGTGTATGTAAAAGAAGTACCGCATCAAAAGGAGCATAAAATCAAAGAAAAATTGTACAGAAAATGTGGGTCGGTAACAACAAAAAGTCGAGAAGAGAACACGGTTTGCCCAGTGTGGAAAAGTTAGTGGGCAGCAGAGATGCGATGTAAACTACGGAAGAAGGCAAAGGTACTCAGCCGTTCCCAGTAGCGGTGTTATTGATCCATCTGCGGCGATGGAGACGCTGTGGAAGAGATGACCAGACGGCTTTCGGGATGGATGAAATGGAGGACTTGTGCGTTGAAGACGACCATTCCGGCAACTCCAGAGGAGGAAGTCCCAAGGATTGCAGAAATTCAGATAAGTCTGTAGGATGACGTAAAATCACTGCTTGTGTACCTTTTTTGCAATCAAGGAGGAGGGGAATCCCCACTGATATGGGAGTGAAGCCTCCCGTAACATTATGGTGAGTGGGTGCAGCATCCTCCTAATCTGTAAGGCAATAGGGGAGAGATCCTGAAAAATGCCTTGGTAGGCAGGTCTTTCATTGCCTCCCACCAAGCCGGATCCGCTTGTGAGAGCAGCAGAGTTTCCGACTCGGCCACAGATGGGGAGCCAGAGCGAGTGCTGTGTGGACTTGGAGGGGGTGTTACCATCTTGCCAGGTAGGCCTCTTTGCTCCGGCTCGGAGAAACTTTGAAAAAAGGACTGGGCGGAGGTGCCAGAATGTTTGTCCTTGACCCCTGGGGGTTTAGGAGTAGCCACGGTCCTCGGGTGTTTGCCCATATTCGGAGTAGTCACCCTTAAGTCAGCGAAAATTAAGGAAAGCCTCGGCGCTCAGCAGTTACACATGCATCTCCATTGACCGCTAGCCATGCCCCCTACTGGCACCCTTTTAGACCCTCAATCTAATGTTGCCTATATAACTGTTATACTTAAACTTGGTACTATGTAGCAGTTTTCGCCCAATCTTTCTGTCAGGGTCCATCCAGGCTGCGGAGCTGCATATCTCTGTTTTTCCCTGCCTTGCCTCAGTTTGCATGTTTTGCTGTGGTCCACTCCTGGATTTCCGTATGCTGTCCTGAACCTCTGATTCCTTGATTCCAGTCTGCTCTTTGCTTCAGC
This sequence comes from Spea bombifrons, assembly GCF_027358695.1. Classification (NCBI taxonomy): domain Eukaryota; kingdom Metazoa; phylum Chordata; class Amphibia; order Anura; family Pelobatidae; genus Spea; species Spea bombifrons. The sequence continues at coordinate 7,751,885 of NC_071099.1, forward strand.
TCTGTTTCCTTTATAAGGTGTGTCCCACCCGTTTGTTCTGTTTGTCTCAGTCTGCAGTCTAAAGGTATGTCCTTCTCAGTTCTGTGTTTGGATTCAATGTTTAGTTTATCAGTACTTTCGTTAGGACCCACCGTCATTGGAGTACTTTGGCGTAGTGGTGGGCTAAGCATACTATGCCATAAGCTGTGACGGAATCTCCAATTGTTATCTTATAGTCCTAGGCTAGTTCCTGTATTCATGTTTGTCTGTCTCTTATGTACCTTTGCCCTTCTTCCCTGAATCATCTGAGGATTCTGGTTCCTCTCTCCTCTCCCCACGTCCCAGTTAAGATGTCCTATCCTTGCTTAAAGGAGAAGCGTCCGAGGACTCCGGCTCCTCACTCCTTCCCCTGTGTTCCTTGCCTTGTTCCCTCTCCTTTGTTGTGCCCTGTATCATGCATGTCATGTCTGGTTATGTTCCTTGCTCTGTCCTCCTTGCTCCTTGCTCTGTCCTTGCTTGCTACGTTTCTGTTGATGCTCTGCTTAGCTTCCATACTGCCAGCCTGCGGCATCCTGCACATGATTCCAGTGCTATGTTTCATTCCTGCTCCAGGGTGCCTGCAGGATATCTCTAAGTTTTGTTTGCTTTGTCAGTTCCAAGTTTAGTTCGGATTTCCACATCCAGCCAAGTTTCGTTCTGCTCTTTTCTGGACTACATCCGCTGCTATGTAAGGGTGCTGGTATGTGGCTGCTCATCCCTAGATGCCCACCTGGGAGAGTGCAGTCGCCCTGTACCAGGCCCTGTCCAACTCCACTCCTGCGCAATACCTCCTGAACTCCATCTATGGTCCTCTGTATGGACCCAGTTCCCTGACACTTTCTTATTAATTCTGATCTACAAATTCTGCCAAAAATATTAGCTACTAGACTCCAACCCCTCATAACAGGTTTGATTCATCAGGATCAAGTCAGATTTGTACCTGGGAGAGAGGCCAGGGATAACACTATTAGGGTAATTAATATGTTGGCAATAGTGAAATCCCATTTCTTTTGGTGTCAATGGACACCGAGATAGCCTTTGATAGGGTGTTCTGGGCCTTTTTATTTAAAGTACTCGAACTGTTGGGATTGGGTTCCAGATTTGTACAACAAATTAAAGCTCCTAAAATCACGTTCGTATTAATGGTACCCTTTCTGACAGGATAACCCTATCGAATGGCACGAGGCAGGGCTGTCATTTATCCCCCTTACTTTTTAATTATGGAGCCTCTGACAAATGCCTTGCGAGCAAATCTGCACATTAAAGTTCTTTCTGTTGATGGCTTTGTACATAAATTATCTATATATGCAAATTACATGCTTTGCATGGTTACGGACCCACTGGTGTCTCTCTCACATATAATCTCAGCGCTGAAACTTTTCCATACTTTATCTAATTATAAAATAAATTTACAAAAATCAGAAAATTTGGGAACCCATATCCCTACCTCCCTCAAATCCCAGATCCTACAATGTCATCCTTTCAGATGGAGAGAGACCTTTTTAACTTATCTAAGGTTACGTATTCCGACTGTGCTCTCTCAATTGGCTGAATTTTATACCCTTATTATGTTCAATATCTGCTGACCTCAGGAGGCGGTCATTTCCTCACTCTGGTTTGGGAGAATCGGAGTAATTAAAATGAATATCTTGCATCTCATAGTAAGGGCTTGCATTGTTTAAGTGACTTGCTTTCTGTAAGTGGCCAGTTTGTGAGCAACAGCAGCAGTTAGTGCAACACAGGAGTTGTAACGAGAAACTAAGGTAAGACAGATAATGTTTAAATTAGTTAAATCCGCACATCGCTCCATAAAGTATGAGCAAGCTTGGAGATCTCACTCAGTGCACATCATGCCAGATGTATGCATGCTTGGAACAGCAGTTCCAGGGTGCATATCTCTGTGGTAAGTGTCAACAATTGGCCTCTCCTGAAGCTGAGGTTGGAGCTCTGAAGAGACACATTGGAACAATGAGAGAGATTTGACAATCTTGAGATGGGGCCCCTAGCAATGAGGGAGGAGATCAGTCAGAAGGGAGCCAGGCACATAGCTGGGTGACAGTAAGACGTGGTTGCAGTGGAGGAGGGAAGAGGGAAGCCAGCGCAGAGTTTCTCCATCCCAACAAATTTGGCCATTTAAATCAACATGTTGGGGAGGCAGACTCAGAAGTGGGCTTTATGGAAAAAGCTGTTCTCCCTAACAGTCGGGAAAGCAGCTCATTCAGTGTGCAGGGGATCCATAAGAAAGGGAAGCCCACGCAGGTTATGGTGGTAGGGGATTCTATAATTAAGAGAACAGACAGAAAATCTGTGGCTCTGATCGCTACAACCGAATGATTTGCTGTCTCCCGGGAGCCCAGGTTCGGCATGTTGCAGACAGAGTGGATAGATTATTGGGAGGGGCTGGTGAGGATCCAGCTGTCTTGGTACGCATTGGCACCAATAACATAGTAAAAGGAAGATGGAGTGTCCTAAAAGGTAATTTTAGGGAGGAAGATTAAATAAGGACCTCCAAGGTAGTATTCTCAGAGATACTACCTTTGCCATGCGCTACACCAGAAAGACAGCAGGAGATTAGGTAGCTAAATGCATGGATGAAAAGCTTATTTAAAAGGAGAAATACTACCACAACAAGAGGACCTAGTCTTAAGCTAGAGGGGCAAAGGTTTAAAGGTAACATCAGGAAATATTACTTTATAGAAAGGGTGGTGGATGCATGGAATAGCCTTCCAGCAGACGTGGTAGATGTTAATACAGTGAAGACATTTAAGCAAGAATGGGATAGGCATAAGGCTAAGCTAGATATAGGATAAGGCCAGGTACTAAGGAAAGTAGTAGGGAAGAGGTTGGGCAGACTGGATGGGCCGAATGGTTCTTATCTGCCGTCACTTTCTATGTTTCTATGTATATTTGATCCAGACGCTCCCCATTTTTCTTCCCAGGTCATACTTTAAAGCCTGCCATAGGACTTTCACCAGGTACATTTGGTCTTATCGCTCCACCAGGTTGGCATTCTCACATCTAGTTTGACCTAAAAAGTGGGGTGGTATGGGCCTCCCAGACGTTGAGGGATACTGGAAAGCTTCACATTTAAGACGAGTAGTGGACACACAACGCCCCTAAACAATGGGTACAGTTTCCTATTTCCAATTTCTTTTTTTTTTTTAAATATATGTTTTTTATTCATTTATAACAAAAAAAACTATTTTTTAGACAAGGAAATAGCTAGAATACATTCCTTTAAGACATACTAATCAATACAAAAACAAAAACAACAAAACATTTTAGACATGACAAGAAATATAATACATGCCTCTAAGACATACTGAATATTACAAAACAAAACAAATAAAAAAAAAATACTATGAGATGCAGCAAGGAAAGGAAGACCCAGAACCCAGAGTCATACTCAAGCTTCCAGAAGGTTTAAGATTCTTTCCCATTTCCTGATTTTAGTTACATTGAATCCATTTAATTTAATTATACCCAATTCCATTTTACAATGATAGATTGTGCTTAATTTTATCTCCTCCCAATTAGGCAGTTTTTTACTTTTCCAATTCTTCGCTATGAGTATTTTAGTAGATACAAGGATATGAGTCATTAGACTTCTGTAGAGATTGGAAACTCTTGGCCAATCTAGATGTAATAGAGAACAATCTGGTGTAAAAGGTAAATAAACTCCAATAATTTGCTCAATCTGATGAAAAACCTCTTTCCAGAGAGCCTCTATATGTTGGCAGGTCCACCAGATATGTAAGAAACTTCCAGTTTCATTCTCACATCTCCAACAATTGGCCTCAGTATATGCGTACATTTTTGCCAGCTTTGTTGGAACAAGATACCATCTGTAACAGACCTTAAAGAAGTTCTCTCTCATATTTAAACAATGGATCTCGTTATTTAACGATTGTATTGTAGTTCTCCAAGTATCCCAAGGGATTGATCTATTCAGTTCTCTCTCCCAAATCTTAATTACTTTTACAGGCATATGTTCATAATCCATTTTAATGAGAGTTAGACACTTAGTAATCATTCCCTTGGAATGTGTCATATTATATAAAGAATTAAGAAGAGCCCATTTTTCACCATTATTTAATATATCATATTTCGAAAGAAACCCTTTAATTCTAAGATAGGAAAATACCTCTTTGGAATGAAGTAAGTATTTCTCCTGTAGCTGAGAAAAGGTTTTTACTTCCTTATCAAGGCAAAGATCGTGAATAGTCAGGATTCCTGCCCGTTTCCATGTTTGTAATCGGATATTCTCTATACTAACCTCCAAAACTTCCAGTGGAAGAAAATCTACTATACAATTAGAAAGGGCTAGCTTCTTCCTAATCTTTTTCCAGGCATCTAAAGTATCTTTTACGACCAGAGATCCTAATCCCGTCTGACGGTTTCTTTCTGGTACTCTAATAGACCATGGAAGGACTGCTAAGCCTTCCAGATCTATTGCTATTTCCTCAATTTGGTACCATGCTTCCATTTTCATATCTTTAATCTGGGTCAGCATCACATGTGCAGCCATACAAGCCTCATTATAATCTTTAATATTTGGTACCCCAAGGCCCCCGTTGTTTACCTTCCTAGAAAGAAGTGACAGACCCAATCTTGGCTTCTTACCTTGCCATATAAACTTATTAAATGCCATCTGTACCATTCCTAACCATACTTTAGGGACCTTTAGCAGTAACATTTGGAATAGATAAGTCCATTTAGGCAATATATATGATCTAATTGTGTTGATTCTACCAACCCAGGAGATTTCTTTTTTTTTTCCAGTCATTTAGTAATTTGTTTGTGGATTTCAAAAGGGTAAAAAAATTTCCTCTATTACTTTTTGTCGGATCCTTCATGATCTTAATACCCAAATACTCTATGCTATCTTTAGCCCGTATAAAATCGAAATTATCCTTCAAATACATTATATCCGTCTGATTCATATTACACGCAAGCAGAATGGTTTTATTAACATTCAATTTGTAATCTGAGTACTTTGAATAGCCTTCAATTACTCTCATTAACTCCGGTAATTCTAGGTTCCTCTAAGAACACCAGAATATCATCAGCATAAAGACTAATCTTACTTTCCAGTGTATTTAATCTAAAGCCATGTATATCCTGATTTTCTCGAATGTCTTGAGCAAGGGGCTCAACTGTCAATATATAAAGCAGCGGTGAAAGAGGACACCCCTGTCTCGTGCCGTTCTTAATTTCAAACCATTCTGCATCTATTCCTGGACCAATCGTCCTAGCAGAAGGGCAAGTATAGAGGGCAATAATTGCTTGGTATATATTACCACCAAATTCAAATGCCTGTAATGTATGCCCTAAGAAATCCCATCTGACCCTGTCAAAAGCCTTCTCAGCGTCTAATGACAGGGCCAGAATGGGGGTGTTTAACCGCTGAGAAACGTCTATAATATCAATAACTCTTCTAATGTTGTTTTTAGATGATCTACCTGGAATAAAGCCTGATTGATCTCGCTGAATTAAATCCGCAATTACTCCTTTTAGTCTTTTTGCTAATATAGCCGCATATATTTTAATGTCCCCATTTAATAACGAAATTGGCCTATAGTTGGACAAAATCTCCGGATCTTTATTAGGTTTTGGGATAGGGATTATATTAGTCCTTAACATATCCAAAGGAAAACTCCCCTTTTCTATTGCTTCATTGAAGTATTTCCAATTTCTATAATACCCTGGCTTGCAGAATAGCACCGTCACCCTACTGTGCCAATTTCCTCCAACCCGGACTCCCCCCGGGCGAGAGGAGAATAGTATGTTACCCGTCTTGCCTCTTGGGAAGAAAATTTTACGCGTATCGCATGTGTTATAAGGGGATGCATTTCATCCACTTTCAGAGGTGTCACATCTGACCTCCTTACCTTTATCACCAAATTAAGCATTTTGTTAGCTCTATTTCCCTTAACACTAATGTAGGCAGGGCACTTACCCCATTAGAAAATGTATGCATAGATACCTCCTTATCATCTCATCACCTTTCTAGAATAGTTAAAATATTCTTGAACCAGAAAACCTCTGCTAAGCCCTACTTCTTGTGGGAGAAAGATATGGGCGAGTGAGTCTGAGGAATGGGACATCTTATTTTTTATTCATATAGGTGCGATTTCTTGTAAAATACAGGAGTCGGCTTACAAATTGCTCACGGGGTGGTATAAAGTTCTGCTGAACTACATCATTTTTTACCACATGTCCCCCCACAGTGTTGGAGATGTAACTCCGATGAGGGGACATATTTGCATCTTTGGTGGCATTGTCCTCTTGTGAAATCGCTCTGGGAAATCGTTGAATCTGTGATTCGTGTGGTTGATGATCCTGATTTCTCAGCCACTCCAGAGGGCACGCTGTTGCAGCCAAGGCGACAATCCCGAGGTTTTGGAAACAAGATAAACCCCCACCCATATCTCCTTGGCTTAAGAGCGTCGATTTTACATGTTAAATGAAGGATCTGGTTATGTGGTTCCTATATTCAAAAAGGGTTGAAACTATGTGCCCGGAAATTATAGACCTGTGAGCTTAACTTTTGTGGTTGGGAAAGTATTTGAAGGCTTAAGGGATAATATTCAGGAATTCATTGGGAAGAACAGTATTATTAGCAAAAATCAGCATGGTTTTATGAAACATTGGTCCTGTCAAACTAATATAATTGCATTCTACGAAGAAGTAAGTAGAAGTGTAGATCAGGGCGTGGCAGTGGATGTTATCTACTTGGATTTTGCCAAGGCGTTTGACATGGTTGCACACAATAGGTTAGTATTCAAACATTTGGGTAGAGTTGTTATAAATGGTAAATTTATTCAACATATTTATAAATGACCTGGCAATAGGCATTGAAAGTCATGTTTCTGTATTTGCAGATGACACTAAACTAGGTAAAGTAATACAATGTGAGCAGGATATTACTGTACTGCAGAGGGATCTAGATAGACTAGGGGACTGGGTACACAAATGGCAGATGAAATTGAATGAAGATAAATGTATAGTTATGCACTTCGGGTTAGGGAATGCACAAGCAACCTACACCCTAAATGGTAGTGAATTAGGGATAACAACAAATGAGAAAGATTTGGGAATTGTTATAGACAACAAGCTAGGCAACAATGTGCAATGTCAGTCAGCAGTTGCTAAGGCCAGTAAGGTGTATAAAAAGGGGCATCAATTCGCTGGATAAAAATATAATTTTGCCTCTGTATAAATCAATGGTAAGGCCACACCTTGAATATGCTATGCAATTTTGGGCATCTATTCTAAAGAAGGATATCATAGCACTTGAAAGGGCGCAGAGGCGGGCTACAAAATTAATAAAATGAATGGAGCACTTTAGTTATGAAGAAAGGTTAACAAATTTAAATCTGTTTAGTTTACAAAAAAGGCGCCATAGAGGGGATATGATAGCAGTATATAAATATATTTGGGGCCAATACAAACCATTGTGTGGAAATCTGTTCATAAACAGGACTATGCATAAAACACGTGGTTCACACATTTTTTTACAGTAAGGGCAATAGGTATGTGGAATTCTCTGCCTGCAGAGGTAGTTTTATCGGAGTCTGTACAGATGTTTAAACAGCAACTGGATGAATACTTGGAAAAACATAATATTCAGGAATATAATCTTTAATTATGGGGAAACAGCTTATTGATCCAAGGAGAAATCTGACTGCCATTTTGGGGTCAAGAAGGAATTTTTTCCCTGGTTAGTGCAAAATTGGAAAGAGCCAAACTAGGGTTTTTGTGCCTTCTTTTGGATCAACAGCAACAAATTAACAGATATAGGAAAGGCTGAACTTGATGGACGCATGTCTTTTTTCAGCCTATATAACTATGTAACTATCTAGTTTTCAAAAACATATGGTTTTATAGGGCACACTGAATTGGCCAAGCTCAAAGATGTACCAAATAGGGCATGGGCATCACCAAATGTCAAAAGTTCAACACTGAGAAATGTGCATGTCCCAAATGTGGCCCTTTTGCCCCCAAATAGCCAGGCAAACCCATGCATGGGTACTCGGGAGATGTTGTTGAACACATATTGGTGTGTTGTGTGACAGTGGCATATACCAGGAGCTAAAAATGTATACCTAAAGTACAATGTGTGTGTGGTAAAAATACACACAAAAATACTACTGCAAACTTTGACAAAGGCTGATTGTAGAATCAGTGTATGGAAAGAGTTTAAATACCAGCATTTGAAATACCCTGGAGTGTCTAGTTTTCAAAAACATATGATTTTACTGGGAACATTGAATTGCCAGGCTCAAAGATGTACCAAATAGGGCATTGGCAGTGATTCATTAAAAAAAGTGAAAAATGTGCATGCCCCAAATGTGGCCCTTTTGTCCCAAAACAACCAGGCAAACCCATGCATGGGTGGCATCACTGTACTTAGGAGATGTTGCTGAACACATATTGGGGCATTGTGTGACAGTGACACATACCAGTACCTGTTAATTCATACATGAAGTATAATGTGTGTAAAAAAAAAACACACAAAAATGACTACCACAAAGACTGGCGGTAGAATTAGTGCATGGAAAGAGTTGAAACACTAGCATCTGAAATACCCTGGGGTGTGTAGTTGTGAGGCGGCAGGAACGTTGCCAGAAATACAGGTGGAAACACAGAATGCAGGTAACAGCAGGAGCACACCTCCAATATAGGATGCATCAGGAAAAGCCTGGGTCTGGTACACGAGAAGACAAGTCAGGAGATAGCCGTGGTCTGGTACACGAGAAGGCACGTCAGGAATAGCCAGGGTCTGGTACACGATAAGGGTAGCAAGGAAAACACAATGAACAGGAACTACAAGGCACAATAACTGAGCACTGAATGAGTCTCAGTGCTCAGTTTTTAAACTTCCCGTTAGTGATCACCACGCCCATAGACATGACGTCACTCGCGCACGTTCCCCGCCGGCTGTGACGGGGAACACATAAAGTTTTGTGAGGGCGCGCACTTAGAACACACCACGCGGCCGGTGGATGAGGATGGCACAGCCACGACGTGGGACCGTCTACCCGGAGCGGGTAAGTAGTGTTGGTGAGAACCCCGCTGTGGGTTCTGACAGTAGTCTTCAAAAACATATGGTTTGAAGGGGTAAATTGCATTTACAATCCAATTCGATTTTATTCTGTTTTTATTTTGTTTGGCTTATTGTCTCCTGAAGAAGCCGACGTGCTATCAGCGAAATTCGATATTTTATAGCTGTCTACCGGAGTATCCCATTGATTTGGCATTTGCACATCACTCTTTGAGTTGTGCCACTTCATTTATGTAAGTGCAATTATGATTTATTCCATTGTGGCTTAAAGATACTGCACCATTGTGGTTCTCCTTGGTCTTACAGCTCCCAAGATTTTATTTTACATTCAAGTGTATCCAGAGTCCGTTTTGATGAGCTTCATGCATCCTGCCCACTTGTGAGTGGATCTTACACCTCATTTAATTACTATTTGATTTACATATTACACTATTGGTATTTATTTTTTTGTTCCCCCGTGTATATGCGCTCCACTATTTGCTGTTGAACTTCGTTTACACTTTAAGGAAGAGTGTTTGTGGAAGCTGCTTTTAGTGTGGGGAAGTATTCATTGTGATTTATTATTATTTCACGTGGAACATTGTTTTTTTTCCTGTTTACGTAAATTGCATTGGCCAGCTTCAAAGATACCCGAAATGGCACATGGGGGAAGAATTACCAGATTTGGAAAAACATAGTTTTGAAAAAGCAAAATGCTACTTGTACTTATTGCCCCATAATGTGCAGAAAAAAGCAAAAAAACATAAAAACATTGCATATTTCTAAACTCAGGACAACCAGTAGACTCTATTTAACAGTTTTTTCATTCACTTTTATATATGAGTAAAACCATATTTTATACTTTTTTATAGTAAATGATACAAAATAATGACATCTAAAGAAAGCCCTTCTAAACATGAGCAGCGCAGAAATGTTAAAAAGGCCATTGTCACAAAGGGTACAAAAAATAAAATCAGCTATTGTCACCAAGTGGTTAAGGGTGAAGGGAATTGTCCTTAATATTCTTCTTCTTTAGCCACTCTTTTGTTGCCTTGTGTGTTTGGTCATTGTCATGCTGGAATACCCATCCATGACTCATTTTCAATGCTCTGGCTGATGGAAGGAGGTCCTCACCCAAGATTTGATGGTACATGGCCCCATCCATCGTCCCTTTGATGCAGTGAAGTTGTCCTGTCCTCTTAGCAGAAAAACACCCCCAGAACATAATGTTTCCACCTCCACGTTTGATGGTGGGAATGGTATTCTTGGGGTCATCGGCAGAATACCTCCTCCTCCAAACCCGGCGAGTTTAGGTCAAATAGCTTTCACCCAGTTCTCCTCTGAATCATTCATTGGCAAGCTTCAGACAGGCCTGTACATGTGCTTTGTTGAGCAAGGGGACCTTGCGGGCGCTGCAGGATTTCAGTCCTCTACGGCGTAGTGTGTTACCAATTGTTTTCTTGGTGACTATGGTCCCAGCTGCCTGGAGATCATTGACAATATCCTCCCATGTAGTTCTGGGCTGATTCCTCACCATTCTCATGATCATTGAAACTCCATAAGGTGAGATCTTGCACGGAGCCCCAGACCGAGGGAGATTTGCGAATAATCACACCAAATGTTGCTGCTTGGCGATTGGTCTTGTAGCCCATTCCAGCCTTGTGTAGGTCTACAATCTTGTGCCCGACATCCTTGAACAGCTCTTTGGTCTTGGCCATGGTGGAGAGTTTGGAATCTGATTGACAGATTGCTTCTGTGGACAGGTGTCTTTTACACAGGTAACAAGCTGAGATTAGGAGCACTCCCTTTAAGAGAGTGCTGCTAATCTTAGCTTGTTACCTGTATAAAAGACACCTGGGAGCCATACATCTTACTGATTGATAGGGGGATCAAATACTTATTTCACAGAGTAAAATCCAAATCAATTTATAACTTATTTGCATTTTCAGCAGCGGATCAAATTATTTTTTTCTTCACTGTAGCTTAAAGTCGCCTTTTTTTTAACAATGTCACCTTTTCTTGTTAAAAAAGCCAAAAACATGGTGAAAAATAAATCTCTGATAAATGTCCAGTCATTTTTTGTGTTGTATGTGAAAGCTGTTAATCAATTATTGATGGTAATGCTTTCCCCTCATTATGTTCCAGTTTAGACATAGACAATCAATAAAGGTAAATACAGAAACATTAAAACGAATAATTTTTACTGGGTTATTTACCAGATCAAACATTTTACAGCATTTTATGAACTGATTTAGTTTATCAATGGAGCAAGGCAACTACATCATTTCTTAGAAGCAGATTTCCATTTGGTTATATGCAGCCATTACAGTGGCTTTCCATTGGTCTTTGCACTGTGAGCTGACATGCACTGCAGCACATGCTCCATCTCTTGCAACAACTCACTCTACACTGCCTTCAAGACAAAACTCCAGTTTCAGTTCTGAAGCCAATTCTGTAGCCTCCATATGCATGTTGTTGAATACACATTCAGAATTATCTTGCCTATTCTTTGAATTTTCTCAGTTAAATCAAGTGCTTTGGTTGCGTTAAAAAAAATCACACATAGTGGACTGCCACAATTAAGAGGAACGGGGGGGGGTTCTTCTACCTTTTAACTGTCGAAACAAATTGGTTGTGCCAGGAGTACAGACATTCTAAACTCCCTGCAGGGATTATTTTTATTGCCTTTAATATCTTGTTTACTTTAAAACAAGTAGTCGAGGAGTCAACTCCTAAGGAGGACATATTAGTTTTAGTGTTGATAAATGGGGATTTAGTATTAGATATGACCCTAGGTGAAAGTTTGGGATTTAGTGCTCATCAGTCAGTGTGGTTTAATATACACTTACTGGCCACTTTATTAGGTACACCTGTTTAATTGCTTGTTAACACACATGGCTAATCAACTGATCACATGGCAGCAACTCAATGCATTTAGGCATGTGGACATGGTCAAGAAAACGTACTGAAGTTCAAGCTGAGCATCAGAATGGGGAAGAAAGGGATTTAAGTGACTTTGAACGTGGCATGGTTGCCCACGGCTGATGCCCTTTCATGTACTACCGATGAGACCAAGACTATCAGCGACATTCCGGAGACTATCCTTCACAATGGTCATTTTCTAGCTACCACCCAGTCTATATGGGAGAAGCTCCACTACCACAGTGCACCAGAGAGATCCACTGCTACTCAAGATCTCATACGACGAGACGGTCTTCTCTACTTTCAGGAAAAAATCCTGGGATTTTCATGCACGACCATCTCTAGGGTTTACAAAGAGTTACTTCCATCTGTGACATTCAGAGGGCAGGGTCATACTTTGGTGTAAACAACATAAAAGCATGGATCCATCCTGCCTTGTATCAACAGTTCAGGCTGCTGGTGGTGGTATAGTGGTATGGGGGAAATTTTCTTGGCACACTTTGGGCCCTTTAGTACCAATTGAGCATTGTTTAAACACAACAGCCTAATTGAGTATTGTTGCTGACCATGTCAATCCCTTTCTTTTCTTCCTATCTTTTGATGGCTACTTCCAGCAGGATGATGCACAATGTCACAAAGCTCACAAGTTCACTGTACTTCAATGGCCTCCACAGTCACCAGATCTCAACCAAATAGAGCACCTCTGAGATGTGGTGGAACGGGAGATTTGCATCATGAACGACAAATCTGCAGCAATTGCTTGATGCTATCATGTCCATATGGACAAAAATCTCTGAGGAATGTTTCCAGCACCTTGTAAGAATTATGCCATGAAGAATGAAGGCAGTTCTGAAGGCAAAAGGGGGTACAACCCGGTAATAGCAAGTGGTACCTAATAAAGTGGCCAGTAAGTGTATGAACATTGAGTGAGTCACACCAGACAAAAACAAATGTTTTCTAGAACGAGAACATGTGGGTCATTACCATACTGGGCCATTTAAATGGAGTCCAGACGAGAAGTGGGCCTACTTTCTTTTTCACGCAACTGTATATAAACACAAAATCCGCAGTTGTCACACACAATTCTATGTCTCTATTCTTCAGATCACAAAGATAAAGGAGAGATGCAAAACACCTGCAGTAATGGTGTCAGGTACCGCGAGGTACCTGTAGTGTAAGTGAGGGAGGAGTCCAATATGCAGGGGCTTATTGAGAAGTGTCCCACAAATAGAGAGAGAGCGTCAGTAGGCAAACCAAGGTCTAGGCGGGGGCCAATCAATAAGCAGGGTCAGAGAGCAATCCAAGGTCAGGTTCAGGCAGCAATCAATAGGCAGGGTCAGGCAGCAATCAATAGGCAGGGTCAGGCAGCAAACAATAGGCAGGGTCAGAGAACAATCCGTGGTCAGGTTCAGGCAGCAATCAAAAGGCAGGGTCAAGCAATCCGTGGTCAGGTAGGTAAACAACATAAAAGCATGGATCCATCCTGTACTGTAAGTGCCGCCCCTTCAACCAGACTCTGGGCTGTCCCGCCTTCCTTCACCTTGAACATACAGTCTGCAGGAGAAGGTGGCGCTGGTACAGCTTGGAGAAGCGCCGCTCCTCCTGCCAATGTACCCCTCCTCCCGTTGCCTCTGACGTGGATGCGGGAAGCGAAGATCAGGACGACGAATCGGACGAAAGACGGAGCCGCAAAGACGACCGGCGCCCCGGTGCACCACCACGCAGCCCCCCCTGCAGAGGACGAAAGGTACGTGCCTGACAGTACCCCCCCCCCAGACAAGACCTCTGGGGGCGCCTACGGCAAGGGCGGTCGGGATGGCGAAGATGAAAAGGGCGGAGCTTGGCAGGAGCGTGGATGTTGTCCACAGGCTCCCAGGAGCGGTCTGCTACACTAGAGCCCTTCCAGTAGATAAGGTATTCTAGATGGCCATGTCAAATCCTGAAGTCGAGAATATGTTGGACCTCGTATTCGGTCTCTCCAGCGATTTCAACAGGGATACGTGGAATACAGGGTGTATACGATAGGTACTGGGTAAATGGAGAAGGACTGCAGCAGATCCCACCATCTCTATCACAGGAAATGGCCCCAGGAACCAGGGACCGAGCTTCTTGGTGAGACAAGACACGCGAAGGTGAGTGGTTGAAAGCCAAACTTTATCTCGCTGTTGGTAACAAGGAGCAGGAGAGCGCTGTTGGTCAGCATAGGTCTTGTACCCTCTTTGAGCCTTAAGGAGGTTGCAGCGAATGATGCAGAATCACAGGACTAGTTGCTGGAGTCTTGTAGTGGCCTTGGGTACAGCGTTGGGCATGGGAGACTGGTGAGCAGCCAGTGGATCTCTGCACTTGGTTATTATATGCATACTCCGCTGTTGGTAATAACAAAACCCAATCATCCTGCAGGTAAGTGATGAGGCAACGCAAATATTGTTCGAGTATCTGGTTGACTCTCTCAGTTTGATCGTTGCTCTGTGGCTGGAATGAGAAAGAGTAGTTGGATTGCATACAGAGTACCTTGCAGAAAGCACGATACAAGAACTGGGTGCCACGGTCAAAGGTAATTGACTGTAGTAGATCATGAAGGCAGAATATCTCTTTGAGGAACAAGGAGGCAGTCTCAGTAGAGGTAGGTAATCCCTTGGCTGGGATAAAATGGGCCATTTTAGTGAACCGGTCAGCCACCACTAAGATAGTAGTATGGCCCTGAGAAGCAGGTAGGTCATTGAAACATCGGTCCATGGTTGTTTGGGTACCGGCAGGGGTTGCAGAAGACCAGCTGGATGTCGTTGTGTCAACTTAGCACTGGCGCAAACCTGGCAGGCCGATACATAAGCAACAACGTCCTGTTGCATAGCCAGCCACCAAAATAGAAGGCGAAGCAGCTCTTCAGTCTTCCGCCTACCTCCATGACCTGGTGTTAATGTGGTGTGGTGTAGCTGTAATATCTCTTGGCGTACAGGAGGTGGTACAAATATTTTTTCCTGAAAGTAGAGAAGACCGTCTCGTCGTATGAGATCTTGAGTAGCAGTGGATCTCTCTGGTGCACTGTGGTAGTGGAGCTTCTCCCATATAGACTGGGTGGTAGCTAGAAAATGACCATTGTGAAGGATAGTCTCCAGAATGTCGCTGATAGTCCTGGTCTCATCGGTAGTACATGAAAGGGCATCAGCCGTGCCAGGACGAAAGATTATGTTGCGGTGGAAATGACTGAAGAACAGAGCCCAGCAAGCTTAACGGGGTTTCAGGCGCTTGACAGTGCGGAGGTACTCCAGGTTACGATGGTCGGTGTAGACCAAAATGGGGTGTGAAGCGCCCTCTAGGTAATGTCTCCACTCCTCCAGGGCGGATTTTAAGGCCAGCAACTCCTGGTCACCTACGTCGTAATTCCTCTCAGGAGGTGACCTCTTGGAGAAGAAGGTGACTGGGTGTAAAATGTCCAGGGCAGCAAGTCTTTGGGATAGTACGGCTCCAATGGCGGATTCAGAGGCGTCAACCTCCAGGACATAAGGTTTGGAAGGATCCAGAAAAGAGAGTATGGGCACAGAAGTGAAGAGGCGTTTGAGGTGATCAAATGCTTCTTGAGCCTGTGTAGACCAGACGAATCTGCCCTCCTTCTTGGTCAATGCTGTGAGAGGCTGTACCACCTTGGAAAAGCCATAAATTAATTTACGATAGAAGTTAGCAAATCCAAGGAAGCGCTGTCCCTCTTTCTTGTTGGATGGGCAGGGCCACTTGGTGATAGCATGTATCTTTTTATCGTCCATCTAGAGGCCTTGGGGAGTCAGGAGAAAACCGAGGAAGTCCACCATGGTGGTCTCGAAGGCACATTTCTCTAATTTTACGTATAAGCTATGTTCACATAGCCGAGTAAGGACCTTGTACATGTGGTGGTCGAGATAAATAACGACAAACACATCCAAATAGTCCCGAAACACATAATTCAAAAAGTGCTGAAATGTGGCAAGAGCATTACAGAGGTCAAACAACATCACTGCATGGGTTCCTCTGGGGACTGTGTAGTGGCTGGAGGAGAACTGACTACAGATGGATTTGGGACTTGGGAGACATGGTGCCTTGGGGGACTGTTTCCCATGGCTCGTTCCTCTCTGCGTTCGCGCAGACATCGATCAATCTGGATGGATAGATCAACAAGGCCTTCCAGAGAAGATTGAATGCCCGTACGTGCCAGTTCATCTTTCAGAGGCTCCGACAATCCCAGCTGAAACTGGTCGAGAAGAGCAGCCGCATTCCAGGCAGTCTCTACAGCTGCTTGACAAAACTCTGTGACAACTGGTCGCCTTCCTTGATGACTTTGACTCCCCGAGTGGACACGGGAAGCGAAGACCAGGACGGCGAAGCGGGCGACGGATGGAGCCGCAAAGAGGACCGGCGTCCCGTCGCGCCACCACGCCCTGTGGAGGAAGAAAGGTACGTTCCTGACAAACGGTCATGTTGCTGAGATTGGTAATCACATCAATCATGTGACCTTGCTGCCAGATGGGTGGATCTCGGGGACAGCCTCCGATGTGGGGCAGTCCTGGAGTGTGGAAGCAAGCCAGAGGTGGCGTGTACTGGAGTACACCACTGCATTTTGTACCTTTTCTGGATGTACCACTACATCCATAGGGGACTTAAGGGGTTAAGTAATAGTTATTTTAATTTAGTTTGACTCCTGTTGTGGATACTCATAGTATTGATTTGCTGGTCCTCAATCTATGTAGGTTTGGGTAATGGATTTGTTTTAAGACATGGCTTGGCGAAAAGCCAAACCACTAGAATTAGGCGACAATTGTTCCAGTGAGAAAGGTCTCACAGGCTAAGCTAGTAAAAGATACATTGACAGAAAAAAAAGATCTTATAGCAACCAATTAGAAGAGGTATGAATCAGTTCGAAAAAATTAAAATAGGGTTAACAATTTGGATTTCTCGTTCAATACCTAATACAATTCCCAAGGATTTTGCATTAAAAACATATTTTTGAGAAACACTGATCCATCATGTAGGAAAATGACGCATTAAAAGATGTCTTACTACAGAAACCACAGATCATATATAGGAAAGCTAAAAATTGTTAAAAGTATTTTAGCTACCAGCATGATAACAGAAAAGAAAAAAGCTGAACACCCATTGCCTGTCAAAAAGTTTGTTTGTTAGTACTCTGGGCTCTGTTCCCTGTTTGTCAACAGTTTTGACCTTGGCTTGTTCCAATTTATCCTGCCTGCTCCTGCCCTTGACCTCGGCTCGGCTTACTCCGTTTATCCTGCCTGCTCCTGCCCTTGACCTCGTCTTTGACTAGGCTACCTGTTTTGATGTCTGCCTATTCTGCACTGTGGATCCCCAGCTGTCGGTCCGGACTATCTCTCGTATATGTTTGAAAAAACTTATACGTAAATATATTTCAAACATAAAGTTCAGTGCCATTATATTGGAACAGCTTTCAATTTTTTGGGGACTGAAAAAGTTACCAATGATGTCCGAGTAGGTAATATAGTACATAAGCTCTCCCACAAAAAGGGCTACTGGATTTACCAATTAAAAACACTGTTCCAGCAGGGTTAAACGAGGATTGTGATATGATCTACTTTCTGTAGAATTTGTTTCGTATTAATCAAAAGTAAAGTTCTTATAAACAATCTAACAATTATATTTATGCATGTATTTTTTAGTATGGTGCTGACAAATATAAAGATATAGGGTATATGTGCTACAAGTCATCTTGACCCTTTTTGGATGTCTGGAGGGATAAATTATTTATTATGAAGGGCCACCCCCTGCAAGATAAGGCAAATTGGCATTATTACACTTTTGAAGATGTCTCGCTAGTTTAAGCATAAATTGTCTTCTGAAATTAGTCCCTCATAGAATGTTACCCTGTACAACAAGTAGGACCATTCCAGAATCTCTGGGCTTGAGTTAAGGAGTTAAAAAGTTAAAATCCAGACTTTTCATGAAAAAGCAAATCACATGGTACAAATGAATGCTACATACTAAACCACAATAAGATCAAAGCAAATCTCCTGATACACCCCACTCTCCGCCCATTTCCAATTTAAATGGGAGTGTTTACCACGATGTCAGCGGGAATGCCCACTGATATATATGCAGGAACACCCCCGACATCAGCGGGAACCCCACAAATGTCAGCAAGACCGCCCACTGATGTCAGTGAGCAGTCCTGACCTTTTTCCGCAAGGGTGGGCTCCAGGTAGTCAGAGCCCACAAATTCCCAGGTATGCCAATGAGATTACAGCAAAAAGGGGGTGGAGTAACAATGGGGAGAAAAGGACATTAGTCCCAGGGCTCCTGGTGGCAAGCAGAGTGACCAAATCAGCCATGTTTTTCAGGACAAACATGACTTTTACATATTGATGATGAGCACAGGTGACGTGCTGCCCTGCAGTATGTGGGATGTATAGACTTGTGAAAGGGAGCCAATTAGTTAGTTATACATCCCCCATATTGCAGGGCAGCACTTTATCTGGGCTCTCCGGAATATGTAAAAATGATATCTGTCCAGGAAAACATGGCATAGTACTCTCAATGCTTAGTGTTGATTAATTTAAACAGTTGTCTGCACTGCACAGCAGGAGCACAATGCTGATAGTGGTCGGTTATGTGGGAGCCCCCTTTGTGGAGTATCTCACCCCCAGAAGGGGTTGCAAAGACACAGATAGGATCCACTGCTGGACCACATGGGTGTTTATGTATTAGAGGACTGCACTGGGAGGCGGGTCTCGCGGGTCCCATGGGACCCGCCAAAAAACTTGTGTGCGCGGGCGGTCTTGCTGGGGCTGTGGGCGGGAGCGGGCGGTCAGGCACTGTACCTGCGGGTCACGGTAATCCCGCGCAGTCCCGCAAGGCTGCCTTCTTGCTGCTCCCTTACAGTGTCTCCTAGCTTGCTCCGCCCAGGAACAAAACGGAGTCACGTGATGTGGCGTCACTTCCTGTGACTCCGCCTTGTTCCTGTGCGGAGCAAGAGAAGAGACGCCGTGAGGGAACAACTCGAGGGCAGCCGCGCGGGACTGCGCGGGAAATCAGGTAAGGAGGCGGGCATGAGCGGGCGGGATTGGCCACAAAAGTGGCGGGAGCGGAACACCCACATTGCGTGAGCGGATGGGAGCGGGATTAAAAACCGCGGGAGCGGGATTAAAAAAGTAGTCCCGCGCAGGGCTCTAGTATGTATTCAAATGGTGATGTCTCTATATAAATAGGGTGACCACATGTCCTGTATTGCCTGGAATTGGACAATGCATTATTCCGGAATTTAAGTGACGTTTTTTGGGGGGGGGTTTACGCGGAGGAGAGAGGCACCAAGCGGTCGCTCAAGAATACATTTTCAGCAACCGTTGGGCGCTCTTCACTCTCCTCCGCGAGACCTTTGTCTCGTTTGCGGTGCCGGCATTTTTCATGCGTAATGCCGGGATATGATGATGAAGAGGGGGGTAGATAGTGAGAAGGGGGAGGGGTAGATTAAAATAAAGAGGGAGAATGAGTGGGAGAATGAAAGAATTAATGTGTGGATGAATTGTGTGGATTAGTGAGAGTATGAATTCATGTGTGGATAATTTGTGTAAATGAGTGAGAAAATGAATGGATCAATGTGTGGAAGAATTTTGTGAATGAGTGAGAGTATGAATTCATTATGAATTAATGAATTTGTGAGAATGCATTAATGATTATGTGTTAATGTTAAGTGTGAATTAGTGAGCGACTGTAAAAGTGTGTGTCATAGATGTATAATTGATTTGTGGAAAGGCAAAGATGGCACAGGCTGGGCTGTTTGGGGACAAAGTTGACACATGCTGGGCTGGGGACAAAGATGGCAAGTTCTATGTGTGTTATCTGGGTGCTGGTCAGGTTCTATGTGGATAGTGTGGATGCCAGGGCTGGCTTTGGGGTGTGTAACCTGTGATCTATGCCTGTAATTTATGCTGAGTTTTTATGTGAATTACAATTGATCTATATCTGCTTTGCTATGTTTCCATACATTATTTATGTATACCTGTGAATACATCTGATTCTGCTTATTTGATATATACCTTCAGTGCTGAGATCACAAGTGAATTTCAATTGATCTATACATGGAAAGCTGCGTTTGTGTGTTAATGTGTTGATCTATACCTGCTATCGGCAGCAGGGTATATATATATCGTCAGAAGGGACTAATATTCCTATATATATTGGCAACTGGGGCTAATATTAATATATATGGGCAGCAGGGGCTAATATTAACAAAACTGCCAGTTCAGCTGTAATTTTGAAATCATGTTTCAATCATAGTCTTTACTTCAAAGTAGAGCTGCAACTAACGATTATTTTAATAATCGATTAGTTGGCGGATTATTTTTTCGATTAATCGAATAAAAAAATGCAATTTTTTAAAATTTAAAATAATATAATAAAAAACGTACAATTTACACTTTCATCTCTTTATTGCAATGGCCTCTCTCTATTCACCTTCTTATTTTACTGACATAATAATAAAAGCTACAAGAACCCAAACACAGTGTTTCTCAAACTAGGTTTTAATACAAAGTTATTAGTAAATATTAATTCATATGTTAACTATTTTTCATATTTAATAAAAACTATGGGGAAAAAAAGCCTTGTTTAAATTTTTTTTATTTACCAAACTGCCCCCGGTTATGCACATCAGACCCCCAGTTTGCCACTCTGCCCCCATATATGCCAGATTCCACTGTGCCCCCTGATATGCCACTGTGCCCCTGATATGCCTTATACTCCTTATATGCCAGTGATATGCAACTGAGCCCCCTAATATACATTTTACCCCCAGATGTTTTATGACCCCCTGATATGCCTAATATCGATATGCCTTATATCCCCTATATGCCCTGAAATTCATAATACCCCCCATACACCACTATAACTCACCCATACACAACTTTGGCTCCTCCCCCTCCCATACACCACTCTGGCTCATCCCCCTCCCATACACCACTCTGGCTCCTCCCCCCATACTCCACTCTGCCTCCTCCCCCTCCCATACACCACTCTGACTCCTCCCCCTCCCATATTCCACTCTGACTCCTCCCCCTCCCATACACCACTCTGGCTCCTCCCCCTCCCATACTCCACTCTGCCTCCTCCCCCTCCCATACACCACTCTGACTCCTCCCCCTCCCATACTCCACTCTGCCTCCTCCCCCTCCCATACATCACTTTGGCCCCTCCCCCTCCTATACATCACTTTGCCTCCTCCCCCTCCCATACACCACTTTGCCTCCTCCCCCCTCCCATACTTCACTCTGCCTCCTCCCATACTCCACTCTGCCTCCTCCCCCCTCCTATACACCACTCTGGCTCCTCCCCTCTCCCATACAACTCTGGCTCCTCCCCCTCCCATACTCCACTCTGCCTCCTCCCCCTCCCATACTCCACTCTGCCTCCTCCCCCTCCCATACTCCACTCTGCCTCCTGTCAGCAACGGATCATCACTAGACACCAGGGAGCCGGGTAGAGAGGCAGAGTGGCGATGCAGACCCCCACCAGCTGACAGAGAGGATGATTCTCTGTCAGCCTGTGAGTGTCTGCATCGCACAGACGGCCTCCGTTACTGCACTTCACTTACACTGTGGCTTCTATGAAGCTGCAGTGAAAGTCCTTGTCAGTAACGGAGCCGGCAGAGTGACGTATGGGAGGGGGAGGAGTCAGAGGGGTGTATGGGAGGGGGGAGAGAGACGGAAGTGAGAGACCGGCCGACAGTGAGGGGAATCCAGGTCTCCTGCAGCGTTGCTGGGGATCTGGATTCCGGTGTTATAATCCGATCTCTGTTTGAGATCGGATTATTATAAGGAGAGGAGTTTTTCAGAGCATTTGCTCTGAAAAAAACCTCTTTTTATAATCGATAAAAATCGATTCGATTAATCGATGATGAAATTCGTTGCCAAAGATTTTCATAATCGATTATTATCGATTTTATCGATTAGTTGTTTCAGCCCTACTTCAAAGAAATAAGTACTCATTACATAGTTAAAAATGCATGTCTAACGCATATATGCGATGGGGCCATCACATAAATCCATAATAAAGGGAGGGGCTTGCTGGGGGCATTAATACAAATAGTGGTGGCTGGAGGCGATCATACAAGGGTGTGGGGGCACCACATTAATCTATACTAAAAGGGTGCTGGCTGGGGCATCAATACACAAGGGGCAAAAACACTAAGGGGGTATAAACAACAATGCAGTGTGAAAAATCCATCCTGATGTAGATGTCTGTGACATAGATTGTGTCATGCTGTTTGTGTGTTTTTGGTTATAAGTGTAGCAGAGCCTGTCCTGGGGTGTGTGTGTGTGTATAGATGTTGGTGTGGCAGAGCCTGTCCTGGTGTTTGTGTTCGGGTGTCAGTGTGGCAGAGCCTGTCCTGGTGTGTGTTTGGATGTGGGTGTGGCAGAGCCTGTCCTGGGGTGTGTGTTTGGGTGTGTGTGTGTGTGTATATATATATATATATATATATATACATGACGGTCTGTATGTATCTGGATGTATGTGCATGATGTGCCCGGACTGTTGTAAGAAATGAAGGGTGCCTTTAAAATGGGACATTACATTTATTGCATAATGTTTTGGGGACGATTTGGGTTTCTATAAGGTGAGATATCTGGTTTTACAATGTAAGGTAATTTGCATAGTAATGCATTACAAAGGGTTTGCAACAAAGGCTCCAACAGAGGTGGGATACCCCACAGGGGGTCAGACAACTGAAGCCGATGTATATTAACATAACTGTGTGCATGTTTGCATAGACTACCTGTCTCCTCCATAATTGGGTCATACAGGAAATCTCTGGAAAGAGGGGTTGGGTGAACCACTTTCTGGGAGGTACAAGGAATTCTGGGATGACTAGTTAGGGGTTGCAATAGTCAGAGGAGTCTGAGTAAGAGAGAAAGGAGAGTCGGAGAGGGAAGAGTAAGAGAGAAAGAAGGGAGAAAGAGGAGTCTGAGAAAGGAGAACGCAGCGAACAGAAGTGTCCTGGGTCAGGAGACTCAGAACGAAGCTGCGCAAGATGGCGTTCGGGAGAAGCCTGTGAGCTGAGAGAGGTTTCCCAAGAATGTGCTTAAGTATCCCTTTTGTTTTGTGTTATTGGTAAATGTTTTCTGTATGTTATATGTTTTATAACCTGTAACAGTAGCCTAATTCAATATCAATATACATTTTTCTATACGCTTGTATTTGTGCTTTATTCGTCACACATTCCCTAAAAGAATATCCCTGTAAGAGGGTCATAATTTCTTACATATTGGCGAGCCAGCCAGGAGGGATTTAGTGTGATTTATGAGTATATTTATAAGTGTATATATTGTGTATTGAATTAGGATAGTGTTCGGGTTTTGCATATACAAATTTCAGTGAATTCTGCTTTGTTAATGATGGAGGGTTTATTGAAAAAAGTTGCTAGGGCCACAAACCCCGATGGTATTATTAAGTATATAGTAGGAACCTCAGATCCATGGTTCCAAGCTCAGGAGTATGTGGCCAAGGCAATTTATGAAAAGAAATTATCCAATTCAAAGGGGAAAACGGCTCTGGATTTTGCTGCCCGTTGGATAGCGGAGCAGTACAAATCAATGAAAGAGCAAAAAGAACTTTTGGAAGCAAAAGTTCTAGGTTTAAACATTGAAGTTGAAAAGTTTAAGATTTGTGCACAGAATGCTGCAGCTGTATGTGTAAGCAACCAGCAGACTTTGCAGGAAAATGAGGAATTGCGTAGTGCAAATGAGCGGCTAACTCAGAGGCTGAAGGATGCAGAGGGAGAGATTAGGACCCTGGCAGCCTGCAGTAAGAGGGAGGCTGATCGTGTGCATTGCACAGCTATAAGTGGCAAGTTAAATGTACTGCTACAGAAAAGAAATGATGTTGTGGCTGCAGTCAAAGTGTCAAAAAATGATGATGTGAATGAAATAGATGGGCAAGGTTTAGATGAGAAGCAAAATAATGCTAATCCTAAAGTCATCCAAAATCACAGCAAAATGATTGCAAAGCCTGTGTCTGTATTAAGCCCCTCGCTTCAGAGACAGTTATATCAAAGCAGGCTCCAAAACAATCAAGGACCCATAGGTAAAAGGGAAGCCTTTAAATGTTTTGCTTGTGGTAAAGTAGGGCATTTTGCCAGAAATTGCCATTCTCGCTCTGCCAAAGAACACCGTGTTCAGGAAAGAGCCATGATTGATAGCTGGAGGCAGGGAGATAGGAGTTGTTTTAATTATGCTAGGTGGGGATCTCAGGGAAGAGGTAATGGTGTTCGAAAAGACTATATCAAGCCTTGGATTCCCTACCATGTTATTAAGGCACAGAAAGAAAGATTTGAAAAAGAGAATAATGAGTTACAGTGTAAAGTAACAGAGTATATGAAGGAACTGGACACTGTAAAGGAAGAAGTGTCCAGAATAAAAGGAATGTTAAGTAACAAAAAGATAGCGAAATCAGAAGAAAACTAGTGTGCTCTTCTAGATTTGTTGTTGTAACAATCTATTTGTTGTTGATGCTAATCTATTTGTTTAAAGTTTTGTTTTTCAGAAAAAGAGACGATACTAAATGAAAAAGAAAAAAAAAAGAAAGGAGACAAACCTGTGAGGAGATCGGGACATTAACGTGTGATTTCTTGCAGGAAATTCAAGATATTAATAGAGGACCTTAATATCTATTTTTATTTTTCTTAAGGATAAGCCTCTAAATTCGTTCAGTACAGTCAGGTGGGCCAAATTTCAAATTATTTTTGTTTTATTAGTTTAGGACGCCTGCACTGCCAGCTACAGATACCTTAATTTTTGTTTGTTGCTGGATTAAATACATTTAAAATCATAGATTAGGTGAATTGTTGCCAATATGGGGTTTATGTTTTGATCACAGTGGAGAGATGTGATTATGTAACATTATTGTTGGTCTTCAGCAGTATATATTTTTGCTGTTCTAGATTTTTGTGTTGTCTTAATTTTTGGTTACAAACAAAATATAGCCTCAATCTGATTTTTATTCATATTTCTGAATGGCAACAGACTTTTATATTTTATTTTATATAGATTGCATTCTGCCAAGACATTGTGAATGTAATGGTAGCATTCAATCTCCTTTTTGTTCTCTCTCCATCTTCATAGATATTGTTTACAAAATTAACATTCTCAAAGTGGATGCCGAATATTCCACAAGGTTACTGTTGTTGTTGGGAAGTCTTAGTATTTTAGTATCTGTTATGTACTGTATGTATGTTTTGTGTATTTTATGTGTTTACAATGTTTTAGATTTGTAAAGCCAGATATTAATGCTGAGACAAGTAGGATAAGAGAACCACTAGTGATTTGGGCAAGATAACCATACACACTTTCTGTGTAGAGTATCTTTTAATTTCCAGAAGCCATGGGCAAATTATCAAACACCTTCAAGGGCTGAAGCACAAACCCACTCCAGCTATACAGGTTTCAGTAAACGTGCGCAAACACCTTCACGGGTATCACCACTACACACATTCAATAAACAGAGTTTCTGTCTGGTGTGGTCTCTTCAATACACTGTGTAAGTGAACAGCAAAGGGAGTGCTGTTGGTGTGAAAACACACCAGATGTCACGGTGGGCAGAGGTCAGAGGCCTAAAACAAGGCATGCAATTCGAGGGTTAAAGGAAGCTATGGTGGGAGCAGTGTTGGTGGCACAGGTACCTGAGAGTGATGGGAGTGAACGCAAATGGTCGCAGTGATGCCAAGTCCGAGAGGGTAATGGAAGGTTAAAGATATGGCTGAAGGAATTCAAACTATTAGTGAAAAATGATAACTGTGAGTGCCTCTATGATTTGGCAAAATTATGCCTTACAGTACCCTAAATTTTAAATATCTGTGGTTGTCAGGTCACTCGTGTCTCAGTAAAAACATCCAATCTTTCAAAGCACATATGGTAAATGTACTAATTTATATATTTGAGAGGGCTCATTTTCTATGCGAGTCATTCGCCCTCTAGGTGGGGATTGTAAGAAATGAAGGGTGCCTTTAAAATGGGACATTACATTTATTGCATAATGTTTTGGGGACGATTTGGGTTTCTATAAGGTGAGATATCTGGTTTTACAATGTAAGGTAATTTGCATAGTAATGCATTACAAAGGGTTTGCAACAAAGGCTCCAACAGAGGTGGGATACCCCACAGGGGGTCAGACAACTGAAGCCGATGTATATTAACATAACTGTGTGCATGTTTGCATAGACTACCTGTCTCCTCCATAATTGGGTCATACAGGAAATCTCTGGAAAGAGGGGTTGGGTGAACCACTTTCTGGGAGGTACAAGGAATTCTGGGATGACTAGTTAGGGGTTGCAATAGTCAGAGGAGTCTGAGTAAGAGAGAAAGGAGAGTCGGAGAGGGAAGAGTAAGAGAGAAAGAAGGGAGAAAGAGGAGTCTGAGAAAGGAGAACGCAGCGAACAGAAGTGTCCTGGGTCAGGAGACTCAGAACGAAGCTGCGCAAGATGGCGTTCGGGAGAAGCCTGTGAGCTGAGAGAGGTTTCCCAAGAATGTGCTTAAGTATCCCTTTTGTTTTGTGTTATTGGTAAATGTTTTCTGTATGTTATATGTTTTATAACCTGTAACAGTAGCCTAATTCAATATCAATATACATTTTTCTATACGCTTGTATTTGTGCTTTATTCGTCACACATTCCCTAAAAGAATATCCCTGTAAGAGGGTCATAATTTCTTACACTGTCAATTATCATCAAGGGGTTAAAGTACTTACAAAGTATAATATGTACCTATCTAATATTTCCACAGCTTGATACTTGGTGGCACTGTCCTGGCACCAGAATTCAGACAGGAGGAAAACCAATTCTGCAATAAACCAAAATGATGCATTATCTTTCATTACATAATGTCTCATAAGATCACGTGATTGATTTAGATATTCAAGTCCTTAGTCATCAACTGTCTTTGGTGGTGGGTATTTTCTAAATGGAGGGGTTATGCAGATTGGGAGCATTTTATAAAGCCAGGTGTTGATGCAATGCCTAATACGTTCATATGTTTAAACCTTTCACTGCCAACCATGTATATAGTTAAAAAATGGGACCTGGGAGTCACCCATGTACAGGGACAAACTGGCAATTAAAAGCCGCCCTGGAAATATTTGGATATTTTATCGCATGGTAAAGCTCTCGTGCCCAAGTGCCACACCACTTATACATACCTATCTGAGTCACAATGTTTGCCAATAAAAGATCTACAAAAATATTCCTTAATGATAACAGAATACCACTTTATAAATTATTAAAATACTAGGAACCAAACATGGTTAAAATGTTAAATGTTAAAATTTCCTTGGTAATAGACCCCCTTATATTTAGCTAGGTTTTTTTTTCTTCATTTTACATATCTCCATCCCCCCTGGTTATATTGGAAGACCCTTACAGCCATCATACCCTTAGGCAAGACCGCCACACCCATCCAAAAGATTCTGCCTTCAAGCAAGATAGGAGAGATTCCTGACACGGTTTGTGTTGCTGCCTACACCTCCGTTCAAAGACTACTCCCAGCACTGAACCATTTTTTTGTATCTGTGACATATTTGTCTCCAAAATGAATGTCTGTTTGGAGACAGCCTGCTCTAAACAGCCTGCCTGTGCCTTTGTTTTACACCAAATAGTGCAAACACTCACACATACATACTTACACACTCTTCTACATTCATTAATTCACTCATTTATACCCCCTTTACCACACCTGCAACGTTCTCTGTGACGCTCACACACTGTGTGAGCAACCTCTCTTTTACCCCCAAGGGAAAAATGAACTCTTCTGGGGACATGCATTGTGACTCCACTGCGTTCTTGTTTCCCCTGGGAGGTTAAAGTGTGCAAGTACAACAGAGGAAGAGTACCACAGCTATAAGCTATAAGCCTGCTGGTGTGTACAAGTTGCAGTTGTGGGTCTGATTGCAGTTGCAACTCGAGCAAATGCAGCATAATGCCACTGGCCCCTTTATTTACATTAGCTGGCTAGATACCACTTCTGGCCCACTTTGAAGTCTCCAGGTTTGCCTACAAGCCAGTCAAGATTGTTGGAAACATGTCTGAATTGATGTAGGATTTTCATTGTTTAAAGAAAAAGCCTGCTGTCAGTAATTTGCTTAATATTTGGTTTAAGTTGTAGGTTTATTTAGTTATTTTCTTACTAGTTGGTTTTAAACTGTTGATTTGTTTTAAACTGATATGTAAAATAGCTAATATGATATAATTCCTTGATGATTACGAGTATTGTATCACATCTGATTCAGACTACAAGACTGAGTCAGGTTATGACAACAACGCTAAGTTCTTTCCATCAAATTTCTGAAGTGGGTCACGTAATCCTTTCCAAACCTTTACATTCTCCCCCACATCATATTTGATGAACCCACACAAATTATACATCTTTTTTGGCCAGGACAAGTAGGGCCTTCTTTTAAAATCATGGAAATACATAAAACATGATAATTACCCCTAATTCTAGTAATACCCTATATACTAGCTAATGCTGCAGTGCATTATTTCAGCCCTCGGCCAGTCACCAGAATCAAAGATAAATGCGAGGCGAGGAGGTGTTGAATGACCCTGGGAGTCGTGGTGAAAGGAGGAAAAGCATATGCTCCCATTACTGGCCACACTTGGGGAAATGCATCCGTTGCCAGCGCTTTAGGATCTGGTAGGCAACTGAAGAATTCAGGCATCTGGTAATCCAGTTGAGAAACGAAAATGGCCTGACCGTTCCATGCCTGCATGTGAAGAAGCCACCAGCAGTTGTCGAACCTCGTTTGTAAGTTGAACCAGCTGATTGTAGAATGGAAGTTGCTTAAATAATTGGCTTTGAGACGCTAAAGAGCCCAATAATCATCGATGGAGAGTGTCCACTACAAAATAAGTTTGTAGTCAAAAAAACTTGTGAGAACAGAAAAATATCGTCAAGGTATATGATGGATCTAATACCTCTGGATCTGAAACTTGGTAAAGCACCAAGGGGCTGAACTGAGGCCAAAGGGAAGACTTCTGAACCGCAAAAGTTGATGACCCCAGCGAAATTGAAGAAATGTCTGATGACATTTCAAGCACCCTTGAGATCCAGCCTTGTGAACCAATTGTTCTGCTTCATAAGATGAATTCCTTCCATCTTGCAGTGATGATAAGCGACGAACCTGGTGAGGCTGCGCAAATTGATAACTGGACTAAATCTCCGGTCTTTTTCTTTACCAAAAAGAATGAACTTACAAAGACTGGAGGACCTAGGGCTCTTTCTATTGTGCCCTAGTTTCGAAAAGTAAAAGGACTTACCGGCTTTGGAATGTCCTCTGGGGAAGGCAGCAATTCCTCTGCCTTGGAAACCTCCTGTGAATGTAGACGCGATTGAAAAAACCTCTGCCTGTAGATAAGGATTGACTTTGGAAATAACAGGAGCCTGACTGGTAAAAATGGCTGGAGACCCGGCTCCTTGTATGTTTAAAAAACGTTTCTCATGGATATCCTTGCCTTTGACCACAAAGTCATGACAGGCACATGGCGGTTAAACGCTTTTAAAAAAAAGAGTCTCCCAACAGCAAACAGTTTGCTGACATGCCTAACTCTCGTGAGCCGAGTTCCACCAGACGTTCATCCATTCTGAGTAACCCTGCCTTTCTGCTTTCTGTTGAAATGGCTACATTGGCAAGTTATCTTGTGTTAATCTGAAACCCTGCTCAAGACCCTTGCGTGGATCCCATCTGTTTTGGAGATCAAACTCCGGCATTACCGCCACCTTGCCCGGGATCACAGGACGAGGACATTCTGCCCATAACTTATTGCACACTTCCTTATCTAGGGAGCGGTGGAGCCATTTTTGTAGATTACTCAGGGGGGGGCAGTGGATGTTGCATGGCCGAGGGCTGAAATAATACGTCCCCTGATGGGTCCAGCACTGCAGCATTAGCTAGTGAAGTCTGTGCTGTCGGAATAGCCATGGCAGGCGCGGACTGGAGGGGCTCACTCACAATAGACTCATGGATGAAACGTGAGTGATCTTCCTTGGACGGGTCCAGGATAACCAACTGTTGTGAGTCATCTATGAGTGTAAGAACACCCTCAGAATCCTTATCCACAGCACTGGACAAAGGGCCAGACTAATCATGGGGTGGTGCAGGAATCAACCTTTTTGAGCCTCCTGTCTTGCCTTAAAATCTACAGATACTAGCTACTACTCCCATAATAATCAACTAGCAATGCTGCTGCTCAAAACCACAGGTTGTATTAAAGAAAAGTTAATGTTGTGTAGTGTAGTATACCTCTGTAATGCACATGTCACGAACAATACTTACCAGGTAGCGGGTAGCCGTGCACCCGTTGCTCGTTTTTTCCTTTTGCTGCCCGGTCTGCAGCCATCCCGACGAGTGCTTTGCGCATGTGTGAAAAGCCGGCACTCTTAAAGGGACTGCGTCCTGGAAATTAGGCAGGTAATTAGGGGACTCCTGAGACTACTTACACAACTGGCACCTTTCCCAAGGTGGACTCTTAAAAGCAACTTGGTGTTTTGTTGCCCAGTTTCCCTGAAGTTTACCCGTTAACCTTTTACTGCCCATTCCTGACCTTTTCCTGACCTTGTACCCTTTGTACAAACTCAACTTGTACCACAACTCAACGATCACCTCCTAAACTTCAATGGTGTTGCTGAAATGCCTCGGTCAGGAGGCATTCAGCAACACCAAACACTGTGACCGCTCCGGAGAGCCACTGTTAGTGATTTCGCCAACCACAAGATGGTGGCCGCCCTGTAAAAAAAAAAAAATGAAGTTGGAAAAGTTAGCCAGAGGGTCTCTAGAGAACTCTGGCTCCACTTGCAGGTTGAATACAGGTACTGCATTCAACCATGCAAGTCAATGGAGCCCAGCTTTCTAATCACAGTGTGGTTAGTAAAAATAAATTAAATTAAAAAATAAAATAAAAATAAGAAGAAAAAAAGTTAAAAAAAAACCAAACAGTAAAATATAAAAATAATTTCCCACTGATGTCACCATCACCTTCAAGTTCCAAAAAATGTAAAAAAATTTTTTTTTCAAAAGGCAAAAAATATAATATATATATATATATATATATATATATATATATAAATATTTTTGTGAGCAAGTCCTAAACTTAGCACATTAGCTTAAAACAATTCTCGCATGGAAAGAGTTAAAAACTGGCATATTAAATGCCCATGGGGTGTCTACTTTAAAAAAATGTATGATATGATGCGGTAAATTGAATTGGCCGGGTTCAACAATGTCCCAAATAACACGGGGGGGGAGGATGGCCACACATCTAATTTCCAATTAGAAAAATGCACATGTCTCGAATGTGGCCTTTTAGTTTCCAAAAAACCCAACAAACCCATGCATGTGGGGCATCACTGTAATTGGGAGATGTTGCTGAACACATATCAGAGTGTCATGTGACAGCGACATATACCAGGAGCTGTAAATTCATACATGAAGTAGGTGTGTGGGGAAAAATACTACTGTAAACTTTGAAAAAAAGAGTTAAAATACCAGCATTTGAAATACCATGGGGTGTCTAGTTTTCAAAAAATATATGGTTTTATAGGGCACACTGAAATGGCCGGGCTGAAAGATGTACCAAATAGTGGATCACCAAATACCAAAGTTCAACATTGAAAAATGTGCATGCCCCAAACGTAGCCCCTTTCCCCCCAAACAGCAAGGCAAAACCAATTATGTGGGGTATCGCTGTACTCAGGAGATGTTGCTGAACACATATTGGGGTGTTTTATGATAGTGACATATACCGGGACCTGTTAATTCATACCTGAAGTAAAACGTATGTGAAAAAAAAAATGCAAAAAATGACTTCCATAAAGTTTGACCAAGACTGGTGGTAGAATTAGTGCATGGAAAGAGTATGAAAATATGGACTGGTTCATATTGAATTTTACACCATTTGGAACAAACATGCCATTACAAACAAACATACGCGACTGGATCCTGCGTGCCAAAAGCAACAGCAAACAATTTGCACCATCATTTGGGGCCAATCTTCCCAGAGGAGCAGACATTCGGAATAAAGCATGCCTTACAAACCACAGAAAAGAGACAAAAGGGTCTACCAAGTAAATGACATCAGGAGAGGGCAGATACTTGCCATTTATCCTAATCCCTTTTAGCTGGGTGAAACTTCTAACTTGTAAAGGCTGGAAAAACTGCCTAAGGTCAAAAAAAGCAATTTCCACAGAAAGGCTAAAACGCCAGAAAAAACTGCAGAAAAAACGCCAAAACGCAGGTAAATGCAGTGGCAGTTTTCTTGGCAGTTTTCCTGGCGTTTTTCATCAAGAAAAAAACGCCGGACAAAAACCCAAGTGGAAACCTAGCCTAAAAGCTTTTTAAACTAAAAGTTAAAAAAGTCATTTTTTTCTAAATTTTTCACCGTATTTTATACTTTTTTAAATAGTAAATAATATGATACAATCAAAATAATGTCATCTAAAGCAGGGCTCGACAAATCCCAGGCGCCAGGTTTTGTCAGCCTCTTACATCCAGAAAAAAATGTGGATGTAAGAGGCTGAGTCACCACACGGGGCGCTGCTGCTGTCTGCCCAGGAGTCAGGAGTCTGGGCAGACAGCACAGCCACTCTGAGCCCGCCCCCGAGCCTGAGATCACTCCCACGGAGTGAGCCTGTAGGCTGAAAACGCGGTTGCTGCAAAACCAGCAATCGTGTTTTCAGATGCCACAGGCAGCTTCAGGGAAGGGGGTTGTGTGTTGATTGGGTCCCCACACAAGTGTGGGGACCTGACCCAACACCCCCCAGCTGCCTGATCGCTCCATGAGAGCGACAGTGCAGCGTTAACCCCTTCAATGCCGCGATCGCGGCATTTAGGGGTTAATTCCCGTTTTGTACGGGGCTCTGCTGCTGGTGGTCTGCCTGGAAGCCCAGGCAGGCCAGCAACAGCAAAAACGAGCCTCCATAAGCCCTTTGATGACTTCTGTAGGCATGGAAGCCTACAGCAGTCATCAGAGACTCCCCCTGCAATAGCTGGTCTATAGACCAGCAATTGAGTCCCAGCTGCCAGAGGCAGCTTCAGGGACAGGGGAGAGGGTTATTTGGTCTCCACATGAGTGTGGAGAGCAGCCCCAACCCTCCCCTGCTGCCTTATCGCTCCCTTCAATGCCACAAGTGTGTATGACACATTCGTGGCATGGCAGGGGTTAACATTTGTCCCCACAAGCTTGTGGGGACTAAATATCAGTCGATGCTGTGCTCCAATTGAACATCAGCATTGAAAGGGTTAAAAAAAATCATTTTAAAAAAAAAACCAGCACTGACCTGAAAGTCCATGGTGCTTCCAGGTCAAACGCTGTGATTTTAGTAAGCGGGCTGATAATGATCAGATCACTCCTGACCAACTGTTAGTTTAAAAAAATCCTGGCTCCTAACTTTTTTACCTGGCGCCTAGATTCACAACAAATTTGTCAAGCCCTGATCTAAAGAATGCCCTTCTTGTCCTGAAAAAAACAATATATAACTTGTGTGGGTTCAGTAAACGGGAAACAAGAAAATTACAGCTAAACACGAGCAGCGCAGAAATGTTAAAACGGCCATTGTCACGAAGGGTACAAAAAATAAAATCAGCCTTTGTCACGAAGGGTGTAGCACTGCTAAAAAGTTTAACATCATTTACAAACCAAAAATATAAGAATCCAAGTTTGAGTCCCTCAAATTGTTATAATGTGGCACAAAGAATGGGGGGTTGGGTAGAACCCTATTCCAACTAGGGCTGCAACAACTAATTGATAAAATCAATAATAATCGATAATGAAAATCGTTGCCAACGAATTTCATTATCGATTAGTTGAATGTATTTTTATCGATTATAAAATGAGGGTTTTTTCAGAGCAAACACTCTGAAAAATACCCCTCATTATATAATCTGTTTCAGTGACTCACAGCAGCAGTTCCTACTTACCAGTCCCTCCCTGTAATCACTGTGACAACTGGCCCCGCCCCTTCCTTCTGCCAGAACCACATGGCTGTGACACTCATCTAACTGTAAGTATAATATTAATATTTGGGCTGCTGAAAGTTAGGGTAGGTGGGGGGTAATTTAGGGGCAGTTATTGTTAATGGGGTGTTTAGGGTTAATATAGGGGCAGTTATGGTTAATGGGGTGTTTAGGGTTAATTTAGGGGAAGCTATGGTTAATGGGGTGTTTAGGGTTAATTTAGGGGGAGCTGTGGTTAATGGAGTGTTGAGGGTTAATTTAGGGGCAGCAGTGGTTAATGGGATGTTGGGTTAATTCGGGGCAGCTGTGGTTGATGGGGCGTTTAGGGTTAATTTAGGGGATGCTGTGGTTAATGGGGTGTTTAGGGTTAATTTAGGGGCAGTTGTGGTTGATGGGGTCTTTAGGGTTAATTTAGGGGATGCTGTGGTTGATGGGGTCTTTAGGGTTAATTTAAGGGATGCTGTGGTTAATGGGGTATTTAGGGTTAATTTAGGGGCAGTTATGGTTAATGGGGTGTTTAGGGTTAATTTAGGGGTAGTTATGGTTAATGGGGTGTTTAGGGTTACTTTAATGATGAGGACTGAGGGTTAATTTAATTAATTTAATAAAGTTAACTTAAGGTTCAGTTAGAGGTAAAGAGGGGGCAGACTAAGGGGAATCTAAATCCTGGGGGCAGTGAAGATTAACCCAATACTTATTTATAAAAGTATGGTGTTGGTGTGATGCGAACGGATCTGTGACTCTATGAGGGGACTATGAGATATCTGGGGGGTATAAGGCATATCTGGAGACGACAGAGTGACATATCTGGGGTATAAGGCATTTAGGGTATATAAGGCATATGTTGGGAGAGCAGTGTGGCATGTCTGGGGAGGACGGAGTGGTGTATCAGGGTGTATAAGGCATATCTGGTGCCACAGTGGCATATCTGGGGGTAGAGTGGAGTGGCATATCTGGGGGTAGAATGGAGTGGCATATGTGGGGAGGGCAGTGTGGCATGTCTGGGGAGGACGGAGTGGTGTATCAGGGTGTATAAGGCATATCTGGGGCCACAGTGGCATATCTGGGGGTAGAGTGGAGTGGCATATCTGGGGGTAGAGTGGAGTGGCATATGTGGGGAGGACAGTGTGGCATGTCTGGGGAGGATGGAGTGGTGTATCAGGGGGTATAAGGCATATCAGGGGCCACAGTGGCATATCTGGGGGTAGAGTGGAGTGACATGTGGGGGTAGAGTGGAGTGGCATATGTGGGGGTAGCGTGGAGTGGCATGTCTGGGAGGCAGCGTGGAGTGGCATGTCTGGGAGGCAGCGTGGCAAGCTCAAATGTGCATAAATGGGGGAGGCTGTTGGGAAATAAAGACAAGAAATGCATTTTATCAAAGTTTTTTTTTATTCTGCTGTTTGTATTTAACATCATTTGTTTATTAAATCAGGGCTTGACACATGTGTTGTGAATCTAGGCGCCAGCTAAAAAAGTTAGGAGCCAGGATTTTTTTTACAATTAACAGTTGGTTAGGAGTGATCTGATCATCATCAGCCCACTTACTAAACGCACAGCATTTGACCTGGAAGCACCCTGGACTTTCAGGTCAGAGCTGTTTTTTTTTTTAATTATTATTATTTTTTTTTTTAACTCTTTCAATGCTGATGTTCCATTGGAGCACAGCATTGACTGATATTTAGTCCCCACAAGCTTGTGGGGAAAAATGTTAACCCCTGCAATGCCACCAATGTGTTATACAC
Source organism: Spea bombifrons (assembly GCF_027358695.1). Lineage (NCBI taxonomy): Eukaryota > Metazoa > Chordata > Amphibia > Anura > Pelobatidae > Spea > Spea bombifrons. The sequence goes on from NC_071099.1 coordinate 7,787,603, forward strand.
AATTGTGGAATTGAAGGGGTTAACTCTGCACTGTCGATCTCATGGAGCGATCAGGCAGCAAAGGGGTGTTGGGGCCGGTGTCCACACTCATGTGGAGACAGAAGAACCCTCTCCCCCTGTCCCTGAAGCTGCCTCTGGCAGCTGGGACGCAATTGCTGGTCTATAGACCAGCCATTGCAGGAGGAGTCTCTGATGACTGCTGTAGGCTTCCATGCCTTCAGGGCTTATGGAGGCTCGTTTTTGCTGTTGCTGGTCTGCCTGGAAGCTTCCAGGCAGACCACCAGCAGCAGAGTCCCTTACAAAACAGAAATTAACCCCTAAAATGATCGCGGCATTGAAGGGGTTAACGCTGCACTGTCGCTCTCATGGAGTGACCAGGCAGCAGGGGGGTGTTGTGTCAGGTCCCCACACAACCCCCTTCCCTGAAAATGCCTGTGGCAGCTGACAACACGATTGCTGGTTTTCCAGCAACCGCGTTTTCAGCCTACAGGATCACTCCGTGGGAGTGATCACAGGCTCGGGGGCGGGCTCGGAGTGGCTGTGCTCTCTGCCCAGACTCCTGGACAGACAGCAGCAGCAGCGCCCCCGTGTGGTGACGCGGGGCAATTTTTTGTGGAACAGGCTGACAAACACCTAGGCGCCAGGACAAAATTCTCTGTCGCCATGGCGACCTGGCGCCTTGGATTTGTCGAGCCCTGTATTAAATTATTTTAAATAAATGAAAAATTTACATTCATTTTTTATCCGATTAATCGAAAAAATAATCGTTAGTTGCAGCCCTAATTCCAACCAATATAAAACAAAATATTCTAGGTATATACTTGCAATTCTGCAATATATTAAATATTTAATTTGAATCCTAAGAATTTAACCTGTTGACATTAAATTACTCAGGAGCTCACCTATAACCTTTCGATCCCTAAAACTCCCTGTGTATCCTGACAAATTGTCCAGAACTGGATCATTCTTTTGTACTAAATCAAGTACAATGTCTTTCACAATGTCCAAAGGAGCAAATCCAAATAGTGTACCAGGCGCAGATGAAAACTTTTTCTTTGTTTGAAACTGAGCTCTGATCATTTTAAACTGGGACAAACCTAGAAGAAATATTTGTCAGATACACAAGACATAGAAATGATACGTTATTCTCATATAACAAATGAAGAAAAAAAATACTTGTGTCTTATTGGGGCAACACCTAGTTGATTGCCCACATTGTCTACCACTTCCAAAATGGGGTCCTGAAGGGACACTGCTGGCACCGTGTGTATGTGTGTTGCTTGCCTCATGTCTGTGGGACAAAACCTGGGTGTGGGAACTTCTCTAGCAGTGGCGCCTGGTTTTTACAAAAATACTGAAATACATAATTTGCACATTAAGCCTATTGCATCCATGAAGAAATACATTTGAAGAGTCTTTTTGACATCAACTGTAGAATTTATAGAGATGTCTCAGTCATCGATACTTTCAAAAGAATGATAATTAACTGATTGCGATTTACCATATCACTAAACAATGGTGCACATTTTTAAAATGATGAACCCTCATAAAATATATAAAGTGTATTGCAATGATATTACGGTAATATATCTCTGCGGGGTTTGCATTAATTTTATGTAAATGTCATGCTATTTCCAGCTGTAAACAAAAAAGTTTATTTTTACTAATAAGTACATTGTATACTTTGCATTTAAAAAAATACCATAACTTTTCTGGCTCTCCAAATTGTTATTAAGTGGGATTATGATAGTGATGCACATAATACCATGTGACTAACATAAGGTAATTTTCACTTTTTAACCAAATATATTTATGACTCATCTCAAAATTGGTAGACGACACCAACATGTATCACTTACTGCCTACGAATGTGGCAGGTTTCTCTAAAGTAGGTAAAGTTCCCCAGTTCACAATACGCTGGAAAATACAAGAAGAACCCCGCGTTTGCGGTTTCAACTAAAGAGCTTGGACCCTTTGAAGAATGATTTATGTAATATCGAAACGTAATATAAATGCGACAGAATTCGCAGTACATGTTTGGGCGATGTTGAATGACGTATTAGTGTACGTAATCACTTTACCCGATTGTAGAACATGGCGGAGAAAAGAAACGCGCAGGGGTCAGCGGTCAAGTACGCTCAACCAATTGACTCTAAACGGGATAAACTGAATCCCGAGCAGGTACAGTTCATGCGGAAGGCGGAAATTGCACAATGGGGAAAAAACGCTGGAAGGTTGCGGAGTCGGAACTTCATCACTGGACTCGCAATTGGAGGCATCGTGCTGGGGATTTGTATCCTTCTTGAAATTGAGCGGTGACAATGACTTGCATCTCCGGTCATTGAATGCTTGACGAGGAGTTTAGTTACTAATAGATCTACATTTCAGAGTGACGCAATCAATCGACAGGTGTAATTTATTGATCAGGGCAAACGTTACTTAAAGGGAAACTAGCTATCATATGCATTTTACTGTTACATGTCCACCTTCCAAATGAACGGAGGGTGATCTTATACATTTGTCTTATTTTACGTATAGGACATGTGTTCCACTGAACACATCTCCTGATACCATATACTTAACACCAGCAAGCTTCAGCACTGGCTTGGCGAATGCTTCCAGTAAGGGCTTGTTGAGGCTCCCAGTGCTGTAAAAGCAGCTTCTCCCTAAGGTATTTTTTTTTATTGTGCTTTAAACAATTTATGTGAAAGCATTCTATGAGAACGATCATGCAGCTTTAATGCTACAATCACCAACAGCTTCAGGGACTTAAGGCAAGGTATGTGGCGACCAGCCCTGGCAACCCCCTGTTGCAATTGTGCAGCGTTAACCCCAGAAATGCCGTGGGTGTCAAATCTGGTCTATGCAGCTTCTATAGATCATGGGTGTCTTGCCCTGAAAGGATTGTGGGGACAGCAACAATCAACAATGTGCTGTTAAGGAGAGCCAGCTCTGCAATTTTAGCAGTGTGTATGTGTCTATGCATAATGCCAGTGTGAGTATGTATAGTGCCAGTAAATGTGTACGGTTATATATTATTTAGTGTATGTTAACAACGGCTTGGCTACTAAGCCGTTTCCCACCTGGGTGCTAAGCTGGTTTTCGGCATTTTGGTGCAGCTCACGTTTAAACATATATATAAAAGTATATTTCTTGGGAAAACTATTTTTTATTAGAAAAATAAAATTACACTCCTGTATCAAAGCCTGTGTTGCTAAATATTTGAAGTAGGTAACCGGTCTAAAATAAACAGAAATTGAGAACAGTCGACTGTGTTTTTCTAATATTTTATTGCTAAAAGTTCAATTTACTAGACTATCACAAAAGACATCTTTAAATTGAATGCATGACTGCTGTCAATTAAACAGCTCTAGCTGCCTGGAATGTTAAAATATGCCAACAAATCTATATATTTTTAGAAACTACACCCGCAGCTGCAGCAAATGAGGTCTTATTTGTATCACAAATCTGACATGCACAACAAATAAGTGAATATCACACTTACAAAAAAAAATACAAATTAAAAGCGACAAGTTCATTTATGTCTTGCGTGCCCCAGTCTTGTGCTACTAATACATGCAGCCCCTCATTTGATTTGCCAAGGGGTGTAGTTTCTGCAAATGTATACTTTATGTACCATAATTAAACTTTCCAGCTGTCTAATTGCAGACATCACCCCTTTTTTAACAAGATTTTCAAATCTGCCATGTCTGAAGTTAAAGTGGTCTAGACATCTGGGAAGTTAAGCCCTTAACGTCCATTGCCGGGTCAGGCACGTCATGCAAAACGGTCACTTAACGACCTATGCCGTGTCTGACACGTCATGAGACTTAAACAAGCTTAGAAAGTGATCAACGATCATTTTCTAAGCTTAAACGGTGTTACTGTAATGCCTCGATGTTGAGGCATTCAGCAACACCGAGATCGGCATCATGGGCCATGTCTGGCCCCTCCCCGGGGCGTCAACATCCGCCATATATTTTATGGCGGCGGACGCCCGTTTTAAACGATCAACGATCACCTCCTAAACTTAAATGGTGTCACTGGAATGCCTTGATCAGGAGCCATTCAGCGACACCAAACACTTACCACAGGACGGGCTGTGACCGCTCCAGAGAGCGGTCAGAGCCGCTACTGCCGGTGATCTTCGCCATCTGCAAGATGGCGACCGCCCGGGAAAAAAAAAAATAAAGTTGAAAAAGTTTGTTAGATGGTCTCCAGACCCTCTAGAGAACTCTGGCTCCACTTGCAGGTTGAATACAGGTACTGCATTCAACCATGCAAGTCAATGGAGCCCAGCTTTCTAATCTAGTAAAATATTTAAAACAAAAAAAAAGCTTAAAAAAACATGCTAACATTTAAAAATTATTATGCATCAGAGGAACTATCCAGTTCCAGAAAAATGTAAAAAAAAAAAAAAAAAAAAAAAGTCCAAAAGGAATAAAATAAAAAAAATAAGTTTATTATTATGAGCAAATGCTAAAATTAGCGCTGTATCTTCCCAAAAATCCTGACATGGAAAAATTGAAATAAAAACATATCAAATACCCAAGGTGTCTAATTTTAAAAAATTAATGGTTTGATGGGGTAAATTGGAGTGGCCGGGCTCAAAGATAGGGCATAGGCACAGACTGACCGAAATGGGGGGAGGGAGCGCACTTCCAAAATGTGGCATTTTAACCCCAAACACCAGACAAACCTATACATGTGGAGTATGACTGTATTCTGGAGATGTTCCTGAACATACATTGGGGTGTTGTTTGATAGTGACGTATACCTGGAGCTATAAATTTATACCTAAAGTACAACTTGTGTGAAAAAAATACTACCACAAAGTGTGGCAAAAGCTGGTGGTAGAATCTGATGCATGGAAAGGGTTAAATACTACCATTTTAAGTACCTTGGGGTGTCTAGTTTTCAAAAATATATGGTTTGATGTGGTAAATTGTAGTGGCCGGGCTCAAAGATAGGGTATAGGCACAGACTGACCAAAATAGGGGGGGGGGGAAAGCGCACTTCCCAAATGTGGCCTTTTAACCCCAAACAGCAGTCAAACCCATGCATGGGTGGTATCACTGTACTCGAGAGATGCTGTTGAACTCATATTAGGGTGTTGTTTGAGCTACACCAATTTGTGTTAAAAAAAAAAAAAAAAATACTACCACAATGTGTGGCAAAGGCAGGTGGTAGAATTTCATGCATGGAAAGGGTTAAAATACTAGCATTTGAAATACCTTGGGGTATGATGGAGTAAATTGAATTAGCGGGCTTCAAAGATGGTCTTGTTTGGACATGGGGGCAGAATGACCAGATGTAAAAGTTCCGAGTTAAAAAATGTGCACTTCCTAAAAGTGGCGTTTTACCTCCCAAACAACCCGACAATCCCATGCATGGGGAGTATGACTGTACTCGGGAGATGTTGCTGAACACATATTGGGGTGTTGTATACCAGAAGCTGCAAATCCATACCTGAAGAGCAATCTTAGCGATAAAAAACACAAAATAAATGACTACCACAAAGTTTTCCAAAGACTGGTGGTAGAATTAGTGCATGGAAAGTGTTAAAATTCTAGCATTTGAAATACCTTGGGGTGTCTACTTTTCAAAAATATATGATTTGATGGGGGTAAACTACGTTAGCCGGCTTCAAAGATACCCGAAATGGCACATGGAGGGAAGAATTACCAGATTTGGAAAAAATGGTTTTGAAATAGCAAAACGCTACTTGTACTTAATGCTCCATGACGTGCAGAAAAAAGCAAAAAAACATAAAAACATTGGGTATTTCTAAACTCAGGACAAATAGTAGAATATATTTAGTAGGTTTTTTCATTAGCTTTTTTGGATGAGTAAAAGATTTTTGGGGTAAAAGTCAGCTTTTTTTTTTTTTTTTTTTTTTTTTTTTTACATTTTTCATCATATTTTATTATTTTTTTATGGGAAATTAGATAATATGATCAAAACAATGGTATCTGAAGAAAGCCCTTCTTGTCCTGAAAAAAACAACATATAATTTGTGTGGGTTCACTAAATAAGTGAGGAGAAAATTACATCTAAACACGAACACCGCAAAAGTGTTAAAACAGCCTCGGTCCCAATGGTACAAAAGGTAAAACACAGGGTACATAAAGTACACATTTCAAGGAACTACACCCTTTGAAGCTTCAAATGAGGGGCTACATGTATTTCTAGGACACAAGTTGAGTGCACAAATAATGATGGAATATGTCACTCTGGCTAGAAACTTTTTTTTCTAACCATAGCGACATGTTCATTGCGCACTCCAGGTTTGTACTAGAAACACATGCAGCCCCTCATTTGATGCACCAAGGGGTATATTTTTTGCAAATGTGTACTTTGTGCCATAATTTAGCTTCCTACGTGAGCGGTAATGCCTCGTCAAGGCTTCAACCCTAATTACTGACCATTCACATGCCTTTAATATTTCCATTCACTTGCACAAGCACACACCATACTTTCCATACATTCACTCACAGAATCACACACCATTCTTTCCCCTTACAATCCCAAAGAAATTATGGTAAAGGGAGAAAAAAAATCGCTTTTACAGCAAAAATAAGTTTTGCAGTAAAAATGCAAGGCACTTCAGGGATGAGATGGTTACTCACCTACCACACAGGCTAAATGGCTGATTTTAATAATATTTGCAGTTCATCAGGATCTCAAAAATTGCCTCCCTCTATCATTGGCTAAATTTAACCCCATGATCAAAGGGATCAGCCATTTTTAAAAAGGGAATGTGACTTTTCATAGCTGTATGATCACTGTGGTAACATTGGCTACCACAGTGATCATTAAGCTAGAATACTTAAACTTTTTTTTTTAAGTTAAACTAGTTTTGTGTTTATATAATTTGGAGGTCTTTAGGCAATGTTGATCTTTATTTACCTGCCTTTAGAGATGCCCAAATAATTTTTGTATGCGTTGGGGGTCTGTAGCTGCTTAGATGCCTGAGATACAGGCATCTAAGCAGCATGCCCCCATACCTCCTTTAACTGGCAATTGTCAGTTGTTTAATAAAGTTGCGTGGTGATGTCATTGTGCATGTAGTCACCGGGCGTATCGGGTGGCCCCCGGTGATGCCCTTCAGTGTGAGGGGCAGATCGCCGGGGTAGGTGGTGATGGAGGTCCACAGACCTCCATCAAGGTAGGGTAGTGCTAGCGACGGCACCATGCCATCGTTAGCAGTCAAGGGGTTAATATGTGAGATGTGTGTGCAAGCATATGATTTTAGCTTTTAGTTACTGTATGATCCTAGAGTGTAAACTTATGTTACAGTTTAGCAATTTAATATTTAACACTTAATTTTCTGATTTAATGTATCGGTCATTTTTCATTTATTTAAAATAATTTAATAAACAGCAGAATAAAAAAACCTGCCCCTCCAGTTATGTACATTTGAGCCCAGGCTTGCCCCTCTGCCTCCCCACATATGCCACATACCCCCTGATATGCCTTATACTCCAGTATGCCTTATACCCCAGATATGCCACTCGGTCCTTCCCAGACATGCCATAGTGCCCTCAAAGAGTCACAGACTCGTTCACAGCACACTGACACAATACTTTTATAAATAAATACAGGATTAATCTTCACTGCCCCAGGATTTAGATTCCCCTTAGTTTGCCCTCCTTCACCTCTAACTGCACCCTAAGTGAACCTTATTAAATTAACCCTCAGTCCTCAGCATTAAATTAGCCCTAAAGGCCCCATTAACCATAACTGGCCCTAAATTATCCCCCACCTTCCCTAACTCTCAGCAGCCCAAATATTAATTTCATACTCGGTTAGATGAATTGCCGAGTGTGGCTGCTATAAGGAAAGGGGTGGGGCCAATTGTTAATGTCACTGCAAGGAGGGACTGGGAGAAAAAGGGGTGGGGCCAATCAGAGTGACTACAGGGAGGGACTGCTAAGTAGTAACTACTGTGAATCATACTGAATGAAATGCAATGCTCGCAGACCACCGCCGGCTGTGAGAGAGGAGGATCTGGTCCCCTAGAGCGATGTGGGGATCTGGATCTTAGTGTTACTATGCGACCTCTATTTGAGGTTGGATAATAAAACGAGGGGTATTTTTCAGAGCATTTGCTCTGAAAAACCCCTCATCTTATAATCGATAAAAATAGATTCAACTAATCGATATTGAAAATCATTGCCAACGAATTTCATTATCGATTTTGTCGATTAGTTGTAGCAGCCCTAGATCACTTTTTAAAAATTATTGAAAACATTATTAGATTATCATTAACCCCTTAATGACCGATAACGCGCTTGACATGTCACGGCATGAAATTAGATTACCGTATATTTCGATTATAAAACGACCCTGATTATAAGACGACCCCTAAATCTGAATATTAATTTAGGAAAAAAGAAAGCCTGAATATAAGACGACCCTATAGGAAAACAGTTTTACCGGTAAATGTTAATTCATATAAACTATTTTTTTAATAAAAGCTATGATTGAGAAAAATATTTTGGTTTTATTTCCTTCTATTTTCCAACCTGCCCCCCCCCCCAGTTATGCACATCTGCCCCAGAAATGCCACTGTGCCCCATGATATCCCTTTTAACCCTATATGCCACTGTGCCCCATGATATGCCTTTTGACCCCCTATGTGCCACTCTGCCTCCAGAAATGCCTTATACCCCTATATGCCACTCTGGCATTTAGAGGGTTAAAAGGCATATTATGGGGTAGAGTGGCATATAGGGAGGTTTAAGGCATTTCAGGAGGCAGAGTGGCATATAGAGGGTTAAAAAGGCATTTCTGGAGGCAGAGCGGCATTAAGGGGGGGGGTTAAAAGGCATTTCACAGAGCACTCTGCCTACAGAAATGCCTTATGCCCCCCATTTAACACTCCCTTCGACCGGCCCGCCCCCCCCAAAGTTACCGGAGCTTCTGAGTCCCCTGTCATGTAGCCGGGGCAGCGTGTAGATGACTATGCGATTCGCGTACACAACTTCCGCTGCAGCAGGAAGGAGGTGCGGCTAGCAGCAGGGGGTTGTCTGTGTCCATCGTGCAGACCTTCCCCGACTGTTAAAGAGAATTCGCCACACCGGTCCGGGGAACTCTGATCTCTGACAGCCGGGGAAGGTCTGCACGATGGACGCAGACAACCCCCGCTGCTAGCCGCACCTCCTCCCGGCTGCAGCAGAAGTTGTGTACGCGAATCGGGGACTCAGAAGCACCGGTAAGTGAGGGGGGGGGCAGGAGGATCCAGGTCCCCTGCAGCTCTGCGGGGGATCTGGATCTAAGTCTCATAGTCAGACCTATTTGAGGTCTGATTAGAAGACGACACCGAGTATAAGACGAGGGGTATTTTTCAGAGCATTTGCTCTGAAAAAAACCTCGTCTTATAATCGAGCAAATACGGTATATGGCTCAAATGGTGTTGCTGTAATGTATGTAAGAACACTGAAGCAGCAAAATTTAAAGACTGATACTTGTGTTATTCTCAAACGTTTTGGCCACGTTTGTGCGAGACGAAATGAGAAGAAATTACAGCTGAACACGAACGCTGCAAAAATGTTAAAATAAAGTACGAACAAAAAAAACCAACTTGGTCCTTAAGGGGTTAATATATATTTGCAAAATGTTTTGTGTTTTTTTGTTTATCTATTACATTTTGTGAGATCTTCTACTATCTTTAACATGGGACATATTTCCTAATTACAATTAATACATTTTATATTAAGAGAACTGAATGATGGCAGAGCATCACCTTAGAAGGGCATACTTTAACCCCTTCATGACAAAGCCCGTACATGTACAGGCTTACGATGCAATGCATTTGCCTGTACAGGCTGGTCGTGGATCATGGGAGGAAAACCCCCTCCCCCCAAAAAAAACAATGGCCACTTCCTTAGCATAATTGGTGTTGCTGACATGCCTCGAAATCTATACATTCAGCAACACAATCCCCCTACCCCGGTCGCCTTATGATTGCACCGAAGAGCAATCACAAGCGCCATCAGTGAATGGCGTTGCTGCCACTCACAAGATGGTGGCACCAGTGGTCAGATCAATGAGTTCACAGAGGTTGAATGTAGGTACTGCATTCAACCATAAGTCAATGGAGCCCAGCTCCCTAAAAAAAAAAAAAAAATATGTGGCAACGTGTAAGAAATCCCCACTGTTACAAGTACATGTATATGTGTATTTTTTTTTTTTTTATGAGCAAGTCCTCACAAAAATTGTCGCATGGAAAGAGTTAAAATATTGGCATTCTAAATGCCCATAGGGTGCCTAGTTTAAAAAAATGCATGATTTGATGGGGTAAACTGAATTGGCCGTCTTCAAAGATGTCCCAAATATGGGACATGGGCACAGTCTGACCAGATGTCCAAATGCCAAAAAAATGCACACCTCACTAAGGTGGCCTTTTACCTCCCAAATAACCCAACAATCCTATGCATTGGGGGTATCGCTGTACTCGGCAGATGTTACTGAATACATGTTGTTTGACAGGGACGTGTACCAGGAGCTTTAAATTCATACCTAAAGTAAAATGCTTGTGGAAACGCACAAGAAAATATTACGGAAAGCTGTAACAAAGGATGGTCGTAAAATGCGTGCATAGAAAAAGTTAAAATACCAGCCTTTGAAATTCCAAGGGTGCATATTTTTCAAAAACATTTGATTTGATGAGGTGAATTGAATTGGCCCGGTCCAAAGTTAGGATATTTTTTAACATGACAAAATTCCAATTTGAATTTGTGGCCTTTTAGTCCCCTGAAAAACCCAACAAACCCATGCATGTGGGGTATCGCTGTGCAGCGGAAGTTGCTGAACACATATTCGGGTGGTGTTTGACAGTAACAGGAGCTGTAAATTTATATATGAAGTACGTGTGTGGGGGGAAAAAATTTATACCGTAAACTTTGACAAGGGCTGGTGGTAGAATTGGTGCATATAAAGTGCATTTGAAATACCTTTGGCTGTCTAGTTTTCAAAAATATACGGTTTGTTGGGGTAAATTGCCTTGGCCGTCTTCAAAGATACCCGAAATACCCACAATTACCAGATTTGGGGGGGTGGGTTTAAATAGCAAAATGCTACTTGTAATTTTTGCCCCATAACATGCAGGAAAAAATCAAACATAAAAACATTGGTTTTCTCAACTCAGGAGAAATAGAATCTATTTAGCAGGTTTTTCATTAGTTTTTGCAGATTAGTAAAAGATTTTTCAAATAAAAGTAAGAAGTCCTTTTTAACAAAAAATCACCATATTTTCTTTTCTCTTTTTATATAGTAAATTAGATATGATAAAAAATAATGGTATCTAAAGAAAGCCCTGCTTGTCCTGGGGAAAAAAACTATATATAATGTGTGTGAGTGCACAAAATGAGAGAGAAGAAAACTACAGCTAAACAGAAACACAGAAAAAAGAGCCTTTGTCCCAAAGTGTGCTAGAGTAAGAATCAGTCTTGTCATTAATGGGTTAAATATGTGTGTGTGTGGGGGGGGGCGCTTACATTTTTGGTTGGCTCCTAAATCCAAACCAAATTTTTAAAATCCTGCATTAGTGACCCTTTAGGTAGATCAGTAACCAGTTATCAACTCTGATCATCAGTCACCAACTGTAACCTAGCCCTAATATATAACCATGCTAATCGCTATCCTCTAACATTACCCCAACACTACCACTTAGACTCCTAACCTGACCACTAAATATTATCACTAAATTGTCTTTATTGTATAGTAGTTGGTTTTGAGCCACCAAAAAAACATTTTAAAAATTGCCTCCAGCTCAACCACGAGGCACTGTCCCAAGACATTGTCATGATCATCAAAAGAAAGTAGGGCTGCAACTAACGATTATTTTCATAATCGATTAGTTGGCCGATTTGTTTTTTTTTTAGATTAATCGGATTATTTTATTTAAAATAATTTAATAAAGTAATTTAGGATGTAAAAAAACAAACAGCAGAATAAAAAAACTTTGATAATTCATTTCTTGTTTCCCAACCTGCCCCCCCCCAGTTATGCACATTTGAGCCTAGGCTTGCCACACTGCCTCCCAGATATGCCACATACCCCCAGACATGCCACACTGCCCTCCCCACATATGCCTTATATAACCTATATGTCACTCCGTCCTCCCAAGGTATGCCGTATACCAGGGCTTGACAAATTTGTTGTGAATCTAGGCGCCAGCTAAAAAAGTTAGGAGCCAGGATTTTTTTTTAAACTAACAGTTGGTTAGGAGTGATCTGATCATTATCAGCCCACTTACTAAACTCACAGAATTTGACCTGGAAGCACCCTGGACTTTCAGGTCAGTGCTGTTTTTTGTTGGGTTTTTAAATTTTTTTTTTGAGATATAGATATAGATAGATCTGTTTTTTTTTTTTTAACGCTTTCAATGCTGATGTTCCATTGGAGCACAGCATTGACTGATATTTAGTCCCCACAAGCTTGTGGGGAAAAATGTTAACCCCTGCAATGCCACCAATGTGTAATACACAATTGTGGAATTGAAGGGGTTAACGCTGCACTGTCGCTCTCATGGAGCGATCAGGCAGCAGGGGGATGTTGTCAGGTCCCCACACTCATGTGGAGACCGAAGAACCCTCTCCCCCTGTCCCTGAAGCTGCCTCTGGCAGCTGGGATGCAATTGCTGGTCTATAGACCAGCCATTGCAGGGGGGAGTCTCTCTGATGACTGCTGTAGGCTTCCATGCCTACAGAAGTCATCAAAGGGCTTGTGGGGGCTCGTTTTTGCTGTTGCTGGCCTGCCTGGGCTTCCAGGCAGACCACCAGCAGCAGAGCCCCGTACAAAACGGGAATTAACCCCTAAAATGTCGCGATCACGGCATTGAAGGGGTTAATGCTGCCCTGTTGCTCTCATGGAGCGATCAGGCAGCAGGGGGATGCACTGAACCCCCTTTCCTGAAGCTGCCTGAGGCAGCTGAAAACGCTATTGCAGGTTTTCCTGCAATCGCGGTTTCAGCCTACAGGATCACTCCCTGGGGGTGATCTCAGGCTCGGGGGCGGGCTCTGAGTGGCTGTGCTGTCTGCCCAGACTCCTGGGCAGCAGTGCCCCCGTGTGGTGACGCGGGGCCATTTTTTTTGTGGATATAAGAGGCTGACAAACTCCTAGGCGCCAGGATAAAATTCTGAGTCACCATGGCGACCTGGCGCCTGGGATTTGTTGAGCCCTGCCGTATACCCCCCTGATATGCCATAGTGCCCTCATAGATTTGCAGACTCGTTCAGACACAACTTTTTATAAATAAATACAAGATTAATCTTTACTGCCCCCAGGATTTAGATTCCCCTCGGTTTGCCCCCCCCCTTTACCTCTAACTGCACCTTAAATTAACCTTATTAAATTAATGAAATTAACCCTCAGTCCTCAGCATTAAATTAACCCTGAACAGAAGACCCTATTAACTATAACTGCCCCTAACTTTCAGCAGCCCAAATATTAATTTTATACTCACCAGCCATGTGGACAGTATAAGAAATGGGCAGGGCCAATTGGCACTTTGGCCCCACCCCTTTCTTTCCCCCTGTCCCTGCCTGCAGTCACTGCCCATTGGCCCCGCCCCTTTGTCCCAGTTCCTCCTTGCAGCCAGTCGGCAGCGACTGCAGGGAGGGACTGGAAGAAGGAAGTGGGTGGGCCAATCGGCAGTGACTGCAGGAAGGAACTGTAAGTAGGAGCTGCTGCTGTGAGTCACACTACATGGATTATAAAACGAGGGATATTTTTCAGAGCATTTGCTCTGAAAAAACCCTCGTTTTATAATTGATAAAAATCGATTCAACTAATCGATAATGAAAATCGTTGCCAATGAATTTCATTATCTATTTTATCGATTAGTTGTTGCAGCCCTAAAAGAAAGCATCAATGAGGACTCTCAGGGGGGGTTGAAGGCAGGGAAATGCTGGTCTAGGAATTAATTCAATACCTTTTTGTCCTCATAGATTGCAGTACTGGCACGCTGCTCACTGTACCTTTTGGGCATTGTTTGTAAAATTGACTGGCTATAATGCTCATTTCACCTTTCACTATAATAATGTATTGTTGCCTGCAAATAATAATAAAAAAAATATTCTACCATAAATATTGCCTTCAAAACCAGGCAAAAACAATAAATGCAAGTAAAAGGAGGGACTCCACTGTGCAGCATTCCTCCTGATACTTGCACAAAACGTGAAAAGGAAGAAACTCACAATCCTGTGTCCCCATTGGGTTTGTAGATGCTGTGGTCTATATAGAAGATAAGTGAGGTGTGACTATTATTCTATGGCCATGAGTTTTCGAGTCTTTTAAAAAATATTCACCTACACTGTATTTCAGTAGTTTAACAAAACACAATAGTATGTATAGTTAAACTAGAATTATGCCATTTTTTTCACATCATTCCATATGTAAACCAAAAACTTTCCCTGGAATTGCAGTTAAATCAAAGGATCCAACATTTGTTAAATGCTCCAGGGTGTTTGATTAGACCTGGCATTCAAATTCTTACTTTGATGAAGTGATATACAAATGAGTCTGATATTATGCTACACATACCCATGTCTGCCTGCTTTTTCAATGCACAGCAAATACACTGTGAGAGAATGTCAGATTTGTGCCTGGTAGGTTGAAAATGTTACTTGTAAAATGCTTTTACCAAGAAAACATTTTTATTTTTGTGCAGATTTTTTTTACCAAGTTTGACTTCCTTAATGATATATTTTTAGATGGATACACTTTCTATTCCGTGTCCCAGGAAAAATTTTTAGATGAACTGGAAAATGAAGCAAAAGTGGCAAGAGCAAACTATCCTAAGACATCTGCCAACTGAACTGCCTTGGTATAACCAGAAGATTACTTGTTAACCTTACTTTATTTTCATGGTTGTTAGCAGATTGAGACATTGATATACAACTTGCCTTATCTTCAGTCCAATCAGATAGTTCTGACAAGACGCGAATCAGTTTCTATAGATCATGCCATGATACGCGTAAGAGAAAATACATTTGGTTCATACATTCGCTGTTGGAACACTTGTTTAAATATACATAACTATTGATGTTTGCATCCAAATATCCTGTTAAATAAATAAAATACTTTTTTCAAGTTGAAATTTGTCTGATAAATACAGTGAACTTATGTGGTAAAGTTTTAACGAAATGAGTCTGACTAGGTGGAATCTCCTCTGGAGGTTTTGAATATTTATTAAGCACCGCCATTCTGTAGAGCTGAACAAAATCTAGGAAAACAAACGGCATATTTGTAACTTCATAAGAGAAGTGTAGTTGAGCTGTAAAAATTACAAAATTTGAATCCCAGAAAACTTTAGAAATAACTGGCTTCTTTCAACTACCTCAATATTTTGAGAAGGCAGCGTGTAATTTAGAAGTTATAAGCTTGTTTTCTTATGCCCAGTGATCTGGTTACTGACAGTAACAGCTCCTGTAGTAAGTGATGAACTTTGTACCAATTTTGCTAGAGGTGATTTGGCTAGATCCACTCTTAAACTCTGTACGAGTAGTGAGCAATCACTGTCGGCATCTAACCTTAATCAATTGGCAGCCCACTATATTGACAATTGTTGCATAAATGTAGAAGAACATTTCTTGGAGCAAGTACAGTTAAACTCTGGAAAGATAGTGGTAGTTGTATTTTGTCACACAAATTGTACTTCAGTTATGAATGTATAGCTTCTGGTATATGTCACTGCCAAAAACTCCCAAATGTGTTCAGCAACAACTCCCGGGTACAGTGAAACCACCCATGCATGGGTTTGTCTGGTTGTTTGGGGGCTGAAGGGCCACATTTGGGAAGTGCATTCTGGTGGAACTGGATGTTTCCCCTGATGGTTACATCACTGCATAATTATATGTTTTACAGGTCATGCCCTAACAACGCTACTTCTCTCTATAACTCCACCTTCACAACTGCTCTTGAGGATTTAGCCCCAGTTACTACTCGCTCTTCACGAAGTTTCCAATCCTGCCACACAACTGTAACATGACACCTTCGATGTTGTTCCCGCACTGCTCAACGTAGTTGGCAGAAGTCTCATTTCATGTCTGGCTTTCCGCACTATAAATTAATGCTACGTTCCCACTACTTTGCTCTTAACCTTGCTAGGGAAACCTACTTCACCTCCCTCATCTTCTCCCTGCTTCAAAACCCTAAATGACTCTTTAGTACTTTTAATTCCCTTCTTTGACCTATTTGTACTTTGCCACATACTTCAATAATAAAATTTAAACTGTCAGATACGAAATATCTGCACAGTCACATCCTGCCCTCATTCTCCCTCTGACTATGCGCCCTCCTACCCACTGACCTTTTCTTCTTTCGCTACATTAAAGCAGGGGTAGGCAATCTTCGGCTCTCCAGATGTTGTGAACTACATTTCCCTTGATGCTTTGCCAGCATTATAACTTAGAGCATTATGGGAGATGTAGTGCACAACATCAGGAGAGCCGAAGATTGCCTACCCCTGCATTAAAGCAATTCTCTGTTGTCGCTGAAGACGGAGGTGCATGCTCTTCTTTCAACCACATGTCGGTTTCATCTGATCCATTCCCAGCTTACCTAGTCTTTCATCCACTCTTGTCCCTACTCTAGCTCACATTTTCAACCTCTCCCTCTCTACTGGATCTGTCCCATCCTCCTTCAAGCATGTTACCATTACTCCAATGTTGAAAAAGCCCTCCCTGGACCCGACTAATCTTTTCAGTTACCGTCCCATCTCTCTACTTCCTCTCGCCTCCAAGCTTCTAGAAAGAATTGTTTATACCAATGAAGTTTCTTGATTCTAACTCCTTACTTGACCCTCTTCAATCTGGTTTTCACACTTGACGCTCTACTGAGATCGCCCTTACTTAAGTTACTAATGACCTACTCACTGCTAAATCCAAGGGCTACTACGCCATGCTAATCCTACTGGACATTTCTGCTGCTTTTCACACTGAGGACCACCCTCTTCTGTCAAACTCTTTATGCTCTTGGTCTCGGTGACACTGCTCTCTCCTGCTTTACTTCCTACCTCTCTGATCGTACCTTCAGCGTCTGTCTCTTCACCCTCTCAGTAGGGGTACCCCAAGGCTGAGTTCTAGGACCCCTTCTGTTCTACCTCACTTGGCAAACTAATCTCATCCTTTGGCTTTCAATACTACCTGTGACGGACCGATCAGGGACCTCAGATTGTCCATCTCCGCCAAGAGCGACTTCTTGCTTCAGGACAAAAATTCTCTGCAATCCATAGGCAATATCCCCAAGCAAAGTAAAGGGATATCACTAGGGCTGAAACAACTAATCGATAAAATCGATAATAATCGATAATGAAAATCGTTGTCAACGAATTTCATAATCGATTAATCGGATCGATTTTTATCGATTATAAAAAGAGGTTTTTTTCAGAGCAAATGCTCTGAAAAACTCCTCTCCTTATATAATCCGACCTCAAACAGAGATCGGATTATAACACCGGAATCCAGATCCCCCGCTACGCTGCAGGGGACCTGGATTCCCCTCACTGTCGGCCGGTCTCTCACTTCCGTCTCTCTCCCCCTCCCATCTGCCTCCTCCCCCCTCCCATACATCACTCTGCCTCTCTACCCGGCACCGTTACTGACAGGCACTTTCCCTGCAGTTTCATAGAAGCCTCAGTGTAAGTGAAGGTGAGTAACGGAGGCTGTCTGTGCGATGCAGACCCCCACCGGCTGACAGAGAATCATCCTCTCTGATAGCCGGTGAGGGTCTGCATCGCACAGACAGACTCCGTTACTGCCCTTCACTTACACTGTGGCTTCTATGAAGCTGCAGTGAAAGTGCCTTCAGTAACGGAGCCGGGTAGAGAAGCAGAGCGGTGTATGGGAGGGGGGAGGAGTCAGAGGGGTGTGTGGGAGCCACCCTCCAATACACCACTCTGGCTCCTCCCCCTCTCATACGCCACTCTGCCTCTCTACCCGGCTCCCTGGTGTCTTGACAGAAACGGAGGTTCACAGGAGGCAGAGTGGAGTATGGGAGGGGGAGGAGCCAAAGTGATGTATGGGCGGGTGAGGAGGCAGAGTGATGTATGGGAGGAGCCAGAGTGGAGTATGGGAGGGGGAGGAGCCAGGGTGGTGTATGGGAGGAGGCAGAGTGGAGTAATGGGAGGGGGAGGAGGCAAAGTGATGCATGGGAGGGGAGGAGCCAAAGTGATGTATGGGCGGGGGAGGAGGCAGAGTGGTGTATGGGAGGGGGGAGGAGGCAGAGTGGAGTATGAGAGGGGGCAGGAGCCAGAGTGGTGTTTGGGAGGGGGAGGAGCCAGAGTGGTGTATGGGAGGGGAGGAGCCAGAGTGGTGTATGGGAGGGGGAGGAGCCAGAGTGGTGTATGGGTGAGTTATAGTGGTGTATGGGGGGTATTATGGATTTTTAGGGCATATAGGGGGTATAAGGCATATGGATATTAGGCATATCAGGGGGGCATAAACATATCTGGGGGTAAAAGGTATATCAGGGGGCTCAGTGGCATATAGGGGGTATAAGACATCGATATTAGGCATATCAGGGGGGCATAAAAGAAATCTGGGGGTAAAAGGTATATCAGGGGGCTCAGTTGCATATCACTGGCATATAAGGAGTATAAGGCATATCAGGGGCACAGTGGCATATCAGGGGGCACAGTGGAATCTGGCAAATAAGAGGTATAAGGCATATATGGGGGCAGAGTGGCAAGCTGGGGGTCAGATGTGCATAACTGGGGGCAGTTTGGTAAATAAAAAAAATTTAAACAAGGCTTTTTTCTCAGTTTTTATTAAATGTATTTTTTTATCCGATTAATCGATTAATTGACAAAATAATCGGCCAACTAATCGATTATTAAAATAATCGTTAGTTGCAGCCCTAGATATCACTATCCGGTACCCAAGTAACCAGTTAAGACTAGTCTTTAGGTACAACAAAAGGAATAACTGTTTATTATGAGACAAGTGTCGCATTTTATTAGGAAGGGACACCACAAAGGAGGGAGGAACAGGACACCGGCACCACTAAGTCTGGGAGATAAAGAGCACACGTTATCTTTATTACCGTATTTATCGGCGTATAACACGCACCCCCATTTTAACAAGGAAATTTGAGTAAGAAAAAATAATTTTAACTTGGAAGCTATGAACTTAATGTTGGAATAATATTTATTACATTATAACATTTATTATAACATTTATACCACTTATAAGGTAAATATGAAAGAAAAAGCACCTCTTTGAACAAAAAAACTGAACAAAAAAAACTTCATCAGAATCACTGCTTTCTGGGAAACCACACACACACACACAGTAAGACACACACAGTAAGACACACACAGTAAGACACACACACACTCAGACACACACACAGTAAGACACACTCAGACACACGCTAAGACGCTAAGACACACACAGTAAGACACACACACTCAGACACACTCACACTCAGACACACGCTAAGACACACACACAGTAAGACACACACACAGTAAGACACACACAGTAAGACACACACACACTCAGACACACACACTCAGACACTAAGACACACACTCAGACACACACACTAAGACACACACTTAGACACAGACACAAACAGACTCAGAGACACACACAAACACACTCAGACACACACTCCCTAACCCCTCTTCTCAGGATCTCCCCTCTCCCTCCCTAACCTCCCTTCTCAGGATCTCCTCTCATTCCCTAACCCCCCTTCTCAGGATCTCCCCTCTCCCCGGTCACTTACCTTCAACTCCTGTGTTGGAAGCGTGAGGCGTTTGTCTCGGGTGCCGGCGCTTCACTGCTGAGCGCCGGCGTCTGACGTCATATGCCGGCGCCCAGCGTGAAGCGCCGGCACCCGAGACAAACGCCTCACGCTTCTGACACAGGAGTTGAAGCGCTGAGGCAGGCGGCGCTGAGGCAGGCAGGCGGCGGCGGCGCTGAGGCAGGCAGCAACCGCTCGGCACCCCTTGGGCCCCCCTGACTGGCAGAACTCCAGGGCCCGGTCGCAGTTGCGACCCCGGTAGTTCCGCCACTGGCTCTAGGATTTATCGGCGTATAACACGCAGGTAGGATTTCAGCTTCAAATTTTTGTTAAAAAAGTGCGTGTTATACGCCGATAAATATGGTAGATTTTCTCTCAGACCTTAGAGTGCCGTGTGCAAACTTTTACAAAATTAGTCAATAATATGCGTTTTTATTAACACATCAATGCGTTTCGTGTCACTGGATAACATTAACTGAGGGGACTTTCGGATTCAAGGCAACAATAGCGGAGGGGTAGGGTGACTCTAGCTGTATGCTGATGACACCCAGATATATCTGTCCTCTCCTGATCTCTCTCCCTTTGTCTTATATTGTGTAACTTACTGTCTAGCATCTGTCTGTACCTGGATGTTTGCACGTTTCTTGAAACTCAATCTCTCCAAAACCAAACTTCTCATCTTCCCTCCAATCCTAAGATTCCCTCATCAGTTTCCCTTAATGTTAATGGTGCTATCATCTCCCCGTCTCCTCATGCTCGCTGTCTTGATGTCACCCTCTCGTTCAGTCCCCCACGTTAAGTCTGTCTCTAAAAACTGTCGTCTCCATCTCACAAACATTGACTGCATCCGTCCCTTCCCGTCACCCATCCCTAAATGCACTCGTAACTGGTCTCTCCGCTCATCCGATATTCTACTTCTGTCCTCTCTTCTGATTTCTATCTCCCATTCACGCTTACAAGATTTCTCCATGGGCCAATCCATCTCTCCCTCGGTCTTCGGTCCTTCAAGAAATCCCTCAAGACCCACTTCTTTAAGGATGCTTCCAACATTGCACATTAGCCCCTTCCTCCCATATTCCTTTAGCTCATCTTTCCCAGTCCCTCTCATGCACTTTTACCTTTTACCTAACTCCTAGATTGTAAGCTCGTTTGAGCAAAGCCCACTTTATCTGTTGTTTCTGTAAATCAAATTGTAAGTCAGATGTTACATACTACATACTACATGTTATGCTCTGTCTACCATTTGTTGGTGCTATATAAAAAATACATAAATAAAAATGCGATAACATTATTTTTAACTATTTTTTTTTTCTTTTTAAACATTTTACTAATCACATTATTAGAAAGCTGAGCTCCATTGACATGCATAGCTGAATGCAGTACCTCTGGAGAGACCCTCTTGGAAACTTGTTTATTATTTTTTTTTAAAGGACGCCACCATTTTGCAGTGGCACTTGTGACCGGTCTCTAGAACGGTCACAGTGCATCCTAAGGTGGGTATTCACTGTTTTAAGCGGCAGGAGGCAATCATTGATCGCCACCTAAGCACTTTTAAATCAGGCATCCGCCGATCTCAGTGTTCCTGAATGCTTTGACATCGAGGCAAAACAGCAACACTGGTAAAGCAAAGAAAGCAATCTTAGCGTGCTGCCCTGCGCCTCTTACGTGTGACCCAGTGTGTCAGAACATCAAGATTTTGTCTGTTGGGCACCTCTTCCCTTGGCGCCTGCGTGTTTTCTACTGGATTCTGCTGGCCGATGGTGTTCTTGCATCCCTTGGAAGCTTGTGGCTCCTCCAGGGATCTTGCTGCGGCACCGGCTGTGGCGTTTTTCCTTCCTTCCTTCCTTCCTTCCTTCCTTCCTTCCTTCCTTCCTTCCTTCCAGTCGAGCGTGATTGTAAGGCACAGAGACCACCACCCACCTTGCCTCGTGGGCCTCCACCCCGGACCCCCGCTCATGACCACTAGTCTCTCCGTGGTGCGGCCGTATTTCCGCGAGGTAAGCCGCGTCCCCGACCTCGAGGTGAATGCTGCATCTCGCACATATGCATGAGTTTCTGATGAGGAGGGGGCATGGCTTGGTCTCCGTGGGTGCGGCAGCGGAGAGATTCCAAGGGAGGGGGGCGGAGTCTTTTGCAACGGGAGAGAGAGGAGACCAGGGAAAAAGGGAGAGGATCCTGCATACTACCCCTATATAAACCCTCCAGACACCTCACACAGAGCTTACTAGTTGAGCTGTGTACCTGTTACCTCCTGTTCCCTATCGACTAGATTGAAGTCTCCCTGGTTCTGATGCCTGGCTTTCCATTCTGGACAACTCTACAGTCCCTCTACGGATCCCTAGTCTGACCCCTGGCTTGTGACCCGATACTGTTTGATTGCTGTCTGCCTTGTCCCCGGATTGTGACCTTGATATTGCTTCTTGCTGCCTGTCTTGACCCCTGGCTTGTGACCTTGACTCTGATTGTTTGCTGCCTGCCTTGACCCCTGGACCATGACCCCGACTTCTCTTTGATTTTCCCTAGTGATTAGGATTTTCCTGCACTATGCTCCATATCCTGGCCTGACAGTGATACTTGCTTCCGGTAGTGCATTTCGAGCATCGTTATCATGGAACTTACATTTTTTGACGCAATTTCGCAGCCTGGATGCTGGCTATTTAAGCAGCCGATTGATACAGTTTATATTCCGTCCCTGCTTTATGTTGGCACTAGATGTTTTTATGTTTGTGGTCCTGGTCCTGAGCCCCCCTATGTTGAAGACAAGCCCAAGAAAGCACTGATTAAGACTAATCATGCGTAATGTTCGGGTTGCAACAGATCATTGCGGGACTTCACAAAGAAGCTTTGTTCCACTTGCCTGAAGTCAGTGGATAACTCAGATGGGGCATGGGGGAAGGAGTTCCTTGCCTGGCTAAAGGCATCTTCGCTGAGTTTTGGCATCAGACTATCCCTGCGTCCTCTTGCCTGTACCTCCTACCACTCATAACACAGCTGTCTTAGTTTGTCAGCCATCCCAGTTTTTGGACTCTGAATTTGATTATCAAGATCTGGAGGAGGTATCTTCTGAAGCGGGTAAATTCCAGGAAGACACTTTTTTTTTTTTCTTTTTTCCGGTGGAGGAGAAAGATACCCTCATCTCCTCTGTGAGATCTGCAATGCATCCGGAGGAGAACTCAACACAAGACTAGTGTGACCCCTTCTTTCCCAGTTTCTCCTGGTAGAATGACTATTTTCCAGTCCGTCATGCTCTGTCTGACATAATAAGTGGAGTAGAATGGAGTCATCATCCGGAACAAAGAGTTAACCAGTCTAGATGTAGCAGGTGTTTGTTCCCCTTTGATTAGTTCTTTTCCCAGTTTTGTGCTACTCCGTATGCTGTCATGAGAGTTTAAAAAATGACCACCTTGCCTTTTGAGGAAGGTTCCCATTTCTCTGACCTTATGGAGAAGACTGTAGAATAGACTGTGAACAAAAGCTGTGTTTAGGGCTGTTAAGTCCTGGCTTTCACAGATTGAGGACAATATCGCTGCTAAAGCCTCCAGGAATGAGATCATCAAGACCATTTCTGCAGTTCAACAGCTGTAGACTTTGCATCACGCATCTATTAAGTCAATCAGAGCAGCGCCCAGGGCCTCTGCACTCTTTGTTGCTGTTAGACTAGCCTTATGGCTAAAAGCTTGGGCTGCAGATAATGCTTCAAAGATTGAAACTATAAGATCCACTCTGGACACTTCACGCATCCGCGACTTCATGGTGTCCATTGACCTAAAAGTTGTGTATCTTCACGTTCCCATCCGTCTCATCAGAAGTTCCTGTGTATAGCCATTCCTCAGGAGTCAAGCGTGCACCTCTTCCAGTTTTAGACACTTTCTTTTGGTCTGTAGGCATCTTTTAGGGTCTTTACAAAGCTTCTGGAGGCGATTCAAGTGATTTCAGTCATCCCATACCTGGGCGACCGGCTCACCCATGTGGTCATTAACGTCTTGCAAGAGCCGGGTTGGATCCTGAATTAGGACAAGTCAAGCAGCATTCTTCTCAGCAGTTCCTGGAACTGTGTCTGGATTTTTGCTCTGGGAAAGCCTTTCTTCCACCATCCAAGATAGACAGCATTCAGTCGAGTCTGCCAGGTGCTCTCTTCACGCAGAAGCTCTATAAGGACTTGTTTGTCCCTGCTGGGGAGAATGACCTCCACAAGGTATGTGGTGTCTTGGGCTTTGGATTCACTAGAATTTTCTTCTGTATCACTGGGATGGGAGCTTTCTTGCTCTAGACAAACTTATCTGCCTTACTCCTCATGTAAGAATGTCCCTTGCCTGGTGGGTTTAAAGGGACATCCTACCTGAAGGGAAAGTGGAGCACATCGGCCTAGGAAGTTGTGACCACCGACACAAGCATCAAGGAATAGAGAGCTGCTTATAAGACAAGTTAGTTCAGAGCCTCTGGTCTCCTGCTGTAAGGTTTTTTCTTTCCAGCTGTCTGGAGATGTTTGCTATTGGGAAACTCTACTGGTAGGCAAGAACAAGATAAGCGCCGTCAATCAGTCAATAGTGGCTTATATCAACAAACAAGGTGGTACCAGGAGTCCTCTCCTGCTTCTCATATCTCTCAGGATCACCTGGGCAGAGGGTCATTCCATTACCCTGACCGTGATTCACATCAAGGGATCATTGAACACTCAGGCGTATTTTTTAGGGTAAATCAAAATTATATTATTTTACAGGTTACATTGCAGTGCATAACATCAGTAACTCTTAACACATCATCGAGCATGAGATGACACCTCTGGTAGCAACGAGCCACGGGACCGAGCATAAGTCCGGTAGAGTATGTAGCAAATAAGAAAGCTCATTGCACAGAGGAGAGAAGTCGCACACGGACGAAAGCAGCCGATGTGTAACGGGTAATGATCAGGTGCGAAGAAAAGAAAGCGTGGAAATAACAACCAGTGAAGTCACCTTGACGATGTAAACGGATTATGTGATAGGGTATAGGTCCGATAACACATAGGAAAAAGGACCCGTACAACAGGGTACATCGGCACTATGGGTCAATGGAGCCTGGTCACGGGGCAGTGGCGGCAAATATCAAGGGTAGAGGATGGGGAGAAGGGGGAGGGACAGGATAGGGAATAGAGAGGAGGATAGGCGAGGGGATGAAGGGGGAGGACGAAGGGAGAACAGGGGAGAGGGAGGAAAGAAGGGGGGGAAGAAAGGGGAAAGGAAAAAAGAAAAAAAAAAAGGGGTAAATTAAAGGGGGGGAAGGGTGAAGAAAGAAAGAGGGTGAGAGAAAGAAGAGAAGACCAGAGGAGCCATCGAGACGATGTAAGCAAAGGGTTCAGGCAAGCAGAGAATGAGCCAGGGGTCCAGACACAAAGTCCAGCCAATAGTACCACGTTTTCTGGTATCTCTCAACCGCCCCGATCGCCGAGAGGTGTAACTCCTCCAATACCCGTGTCTGTTCCACCCGGAGAATCCACTCTCTAATAGTAGGCGGAGCGGGACTACCCCAATGCAGGGGGACCAGCGCTTTCGCCACCGTAAAGAGGTGGCGGAGAACTGACTTCCGGAACCAGGATGCTGAATACTCCATGTGAAAAAAGAGAAAAATTCCGGCGTGAACGGAATGGCCCTACCCGTAAAGTGATGCAGTTGAAGATGAATGGATTTCCAAAAGGGAACGATGTGTGGACAGTGCCACCACAGATGGAGAAGAGAGCCTCGGACAGCGGCACATCTCCAGCAACTGTTCGGCACATCTGGCCGATAAGCGGAGGTGACAGAGGGAGGTTGATACCAATTAGCCAGCAATTTATAAGACATCTCTTGATCCCTGTTACTCCTAGAGCAATGATGGGTGAGGACACAGACCTTCTCCCATTGCTCCGAGGAAAGGACAATTTGTAGTTCAGATTCCCATCGCCCCATACATGGAGGGGAGCCAGAACTGAAGGCGTCAAGAAGTAAGCCATATAGTCGCGAAATGCCATGGGGCGGGAGTGAGGTCGCCACGCAGAGGTCCTGAAACTTCGTTAGATCCCGTAACACATTATGCTTCTGGATTAAGGATCGAAAGAAGCTACGCAATTGAGCGTGACGAAGCACATCAGCAAGAGGAGGAGGAGAATGAGCAGCGAGCTGAGCCAGTGGTTTGACGCCAGTGGTAGTCAAATAAAAGCAGATGTCGGACCTCACCACAGGGGGGGAGGAAGGGAAGAGGGTGGTAGTCATTCCAGGAGGGAAATCAGGGTTACTGTGAATGGAGGTCAATGGAGAGGGAATAGTGGATAGCCTAGTCTTTCGTATAATCGAGAGCCACGTGTCCATGGTAGCATGAATTAAAGGATGGGGCAGTGCCGCTCCCCGGGCCGTCGGAATCGAAAGCCAGGGCAACACACCCACGGGGAGACCCAGCAAGGCGGACTCAATCGCCACCCACTGTTTATGACTAGGAGCATGAGACCATTCTAGAACCCGAAGCAAGTGGCAAGCTCTGTAATAAGAGCGGGAGCAAGGTAAAGCCAGCCCGGGACTTAGGAAGGGTCAAAGTAGCGAAGCGAATCCGGGGGGCCCGTGAATTCCACACAAACCGCAAAAAAGCCGTCCTGAGAGAGGCAAAGAAGGGAGAAGGAACAGCGATAGGGAGGGTCTGAAACGGGTACAATAGACAGGGCATAATATTCATTTTAATGGTGTTGATCCTGCCAACCCTCAGGCGTATTTTTTAAGCAGGGCACCAGTCCTGGAAGGCCCTGAATCTTGTGACCTTCAGGTTTATCATTCAAGGAACCACCCATGCTCATAAGAACAATATGGTGAATCCTTGCATCCGAGATGGTTCTGAGGGGTTTCCCAGTCCTTGCTGAGGTGCGAGTTGATCAGCTAGGAGAGTGATATTGGCTTGGTGATATTACTGTACTATACAGTGAAGGAAAATATTTATTTTTTGATCCCCTGCTGATTTTGTATGTTTACCTACTGACAGAGACATGATCAGTCTATCATTTTAACGGTAGGTTTATTTGAACAGTGAAAGACAGAATAACAACAAAACAATCCAGAATAATGTATTTCAAATAAGTTATAAATTGATTTGCATTTTACTGAGTGAAATTAGTATTTGATCCCCTATCAATCAGCAGGATATCTGGCTTCCAGGTGTCTTTTATACAAGCTGAGATCAGGAGCACTCTCTTAAAGGGTATAAAAGACACCTGTCCACAGAAGCAGCCGTCATGTACACATCGTCCCACCCAGTGTCAATGCCTCTGCTCTTCATCCTGCCCCTTTTAAGACGTGATGTTCAAGGGGGTGGGCACACAGAAGAGTCTGAGGACAGCATTGAAAAGAAACACAAAAATGTATTACCAAAAAAAATTTGATATTTATTTATTAATATGGTTTCCTGCATGTTACTCTGCTTCTGAGCCCCAGGAGTTGTGTTTCTCTCCTCACCAAGTAGGTTTTGGATTAGGTTTTTTTTCCCTGCAATCCCTGGAGGATAGACAATTTCTCTTTACCTGAGATAGGGCAGTACTCTAAAAGAAACTAAAATCCTCTCTACTCATGGACAACTTCATTTTCTCTGCAGGGAGAACTCGTCACCCTTTGCTTTGGCTCTAGGGTGAGCCTGGTTCCCTGGGCTAACCCCCCGACTGGGTACTCCGTGAGCCTGGCGGTTGTCTGTTGATTGCCATGGCAGAACCTGCCCGCTCTATGGCGCCATCTCAGGTAGCTTCTCTTCCATCACAGTGTGTCGTTTTTTTTCTGCTGGCAGCCATCTTGGGAAACCGAAAGATACTGTTCTTAGGCTGGGACTCGTTTTTGTGTTCTTTGGGACTTTTAAGAAGCTGTCTGTAAGTAGAACTAACTGTTTAAAAAATATATGATTTGATGGGGTAAACTGAATTGGCCAACTCCAAAGGACATGGGTGCAGGATTTCAAACTTCAAAATTAAAAAAACTGAAGTGCACATATCCTAGATGTGACCTTTTAGCCCCCAACAAGCCTACAACCTTTTATGAATGGGTGGTATCACTATACTCAGGAGCAACGTTCCCTCTAATTTTTCTTAGGTGGTGTGCGCAGAAAATTTCTGTTGTGCAAAATTTTTCCCAGAGCCAAAA